>NW_020184566.1:0-1494 GCF_003031525.2 Neophocaena asiaeorientalis asiaeorientalis | reverse complement strand
GCCACTCTCTCACTTTGTCCCAGCTTACCCTTCCACCTCCTGCTCTTTACTCTCTCTTGTCACTCTAACCTCAAAGACACTCATTCTCAGTGTCCGTTGCTGAATCCACATCTTTTCAGCCACTCTACATTGCAGTGGCCAGGGCTTGGTCTTCAAACCACTTCTCTTTCCTATCGAATCTCACTCTCTTGGTGAGATTATACTGTCTCATGGCTTAAATAACATCTATATACTGATGACTTCCAAATGTATATCCTCCAGTCCTTCTTCTCCCCTAAACTCGAGAGTCTCTACCTGGATGTTTTATAGGCATTTCTAACTTAATATGCCCAAGACAATTCCTGATTCCCTTCCTCCAAATTTGTTCTTCCTGAGACTTTGCCATCTCAGTTGGTCCTGCAAAACCTTTGGGATCAGTCTTGACTCCTCTGTTTCTGTCATGCCACATATCCAATCCTTTAACAACTCCTGTTGGCTCTACTGTTAAGATATATAGAATCCAACCATTTTTGACTACATCATTGCTACCGTCCTTGTCCAAGCCATCATCATGTCTCTCTTGGATTATCAAAATGGCTTTCTAACAGGTTTCCCTACCTTTCCTATTGTCCTCCAATCTATTTATCAATACATGGCATCTAGTGAAATCCTTTAAGAACTCAAGTCAGACCATGTCTCTCCTGTGTTCAAAATTGTCCAATTTCTTACCACTCACTCAGAATAAATTTAAATGTACTCAGTGGTCTGAAAGATCCTATATGACTTGATAGGCCTTGTGTCTCTAATCTCATATGTTTCTATCCTCCTTAATCATTATACTCTAACTACACTGGCCTCTTTGCTGTTCATTAGACACATCAGCATACCAAACACTCTTTTGTGTCAGGAGCATTGTTCTTGCTGCTTTATTTGCTTGGGATTCCTTTTCCCCAGATATCCCTATGGCTTGCTTGTTTTTATCGCCTTTAGGTCTCTACACAAAGTTAGCTCCTCAGTAAGAATTTCTTTGATCACTCTATGTAAAATAGCAACCATACTCTCCAGAAATGTCTATCCCTCTGACTTGTATTAAATTTTGTCCCACAGCACTGCTCACCATATAAAAGACTATGCATATTTTATTTTGTTTATTGTCTGTCACACCTCCTATAGAATATAATGGCCATGGGGGTAGAGATTTTGATGACCTTATTCACGGCCGCATCCACCATATGTGGAGCAGTATATAGTACTTTGTAGGTGTTCGTTAAATATTTATTGAATAATTGAGTGAATGAATGTTCATCTCAAGTATCCTTGTCTTTAGTTTCCTGCACAGTTCATTAGTGATCTATTCTCATGAGATTTTGTATATCATGTAGGTACTGCAAAAGCCATTTAATTTTCTTAGGTCCTGACATGTCAACACTAGCCAGTATTTTCATGGCTGTGATTGACATTTAAAATGTTTTGTGGACTTCCCTGGTGGCACAGTTGTTAAGAATCTGCCTGCCA
>NW_020184565.1:0-1501 GCF_003031525.2 Neophocaena asiaeorientalis asiaeorientalis | reverse complement strand
ATGGACCATACCATTGGCATGCTCTCCTGTTGGTGTGGGTGAGTGGGTCAGGGTTCAGCAGACATTGGCTTCATGTGCTGTATGCCAACTTTTTATGACGACTATGTTCTGTGAATCAGCAGTTGGGGCAGGGAGAGATGAGGGGCCCAGAGAGGGTGGTCAGCATCATAATCCCCTTATGACCTCATCAACCTGCCACCTCTGATTTTGAACACATCCTTGTACTTCTCCAGGTTTTGATATCTCTAACTAATTTCTGGGTAAATCAATGAAAAGTTCCTACATCTTTATGATCAAGGACCTTTTCGAGAAGCTGATGAATACTGTGGAAATTAATTTTTTTAAATGCATATCTGTACATACATACACAAATTAGCAGCTACTTCAGGAAGTTTAAGGAAACCTATGGACCTCTCTTAAGAGCACCTAGACTTAGGGATCTTCCTGTCTAGATCTCACTGTCTCTTCCAATTTCACACATCTGTGATTAGTGCCTTCCACCATTCAAATCGTATTAGGCCCCTGCCTGACGTTCTCCAATAATTTCCCATTGAAATTAGAATGAAACTATTTACCAAGCATGGCCAGCAATGAACAAGATCAGGCTACTCTTTGCCCTGATCACTCAACCTCTTTCCTCCTTGATTACTTTGCCCTAGACACACAGGTATGTTTCTTTGGAGCTTTATTAATAGGAGTATAATAGGCAGAAGATAAACGTCCCTGTTTACACTGTACACCTTGATAACTATTGACATATGTTCTACCTGAGAGATGATCAGCACACTCAGAATAATGAACACATCCATCACACCCAAAAAAGGTTTTGCTTCCTTGGTATGTATAGTAATGAGAACTACATTTTGCTCCAAAGAGGTTCTCTAGTTATTTATCTCATGCTTAACTAGGGATAATTTATTATTAAGAAAATTATGTATGTCGGAAAACAACTTGCTCCTGGTATACTTGAATGTACCTGAGAAACTTCTTTCCTTATGTTTTTGATACTTTACACCCCAGGTCGAATGTTACCGAAGTACAGTCTTTCACAGGAATCTCATATTGATGAGTGTTATTATATGTTCTCCTATTAATGCTTTTGTCTAAGGTATTTTGAATGTTAATCATAGTAAATTTGGAGTCCCTGGCACATTTCCACCCATAACAAATCATGAAATTTTATAGAATCCTGTACTCATAAAAGTTGAAAAATAATGGAATCATTTTTAAATCGTAAGAGTGTGCTTAAAATGTATTCCTGGATGATTGGTTATGGTCCTCAACAAACCTAATGTTGAATTCAGTAAGTTAGCTAAGGAAAGAGTATGTGGTAGCTTATGATTTGTGTGTGGGATAGGCCAGTTTCTCTTTAATGGCAATAGACATAAAATGGCCATCTACAAAATGGTCAATGTTATGTATTGTAAGAAAGGAAAAAGTATTTTTTCAACCTTCTTAGTGTCCCCGTCTAGGTCTGAAAATGAAACTGAGAAAAACAGAT
>NW_020184564.1:0-1498 GCF_003031525.2 Neophocaena asiaeorientalis asiaeorientalis | reverse complement strand
CTATAAATGGAGCATAACCTTTAAATATTGTGAATCACTATATTGTACTCCTATAATGTATATAATATTGTACATCAACTGTACTTCAATTAAAAAAAAGTAAATAATGGTGGAATACAAAGCAATTGTATACTGCCTATGAGTCTCTATGCACTGAAGAGCTGAAGGTGTTTTGAGATTGTGTAGAGAGGAATTAGTGCAAACTTCTATTTCATCATAACATCTAATATTTGTAAAATGTAACTTCTGGAAACATTATATATTTATTGACTTATAAATATATTGACATTATATGTTTACTGACTTATAAGGATTTTTATCTCATGATTTAAAATATGCTAACAAATATTTATTCTTGAAGCCCCTTTTTATCATGAAACTTAAAGAATTTCATTTGGATTAAGTTTTTAATGCCAAAGCTACTATGATCTTAAAAGGGCAAATTCTAATTTCTAATTCTACATGCAATCTAAGATTGAATATCAGCACACTGGAAACTAATCCTAGAGAAATATTAAATACCATAAGCCATCAAATCCAGATCCTATAACATACCTATCCATTTAAACATTTAAAATATATTAGTCCATATTTAATAAATTATTAAAACATATGCTAGCATGCCAGACAGACACCTGTTAGTTTGTTTTTAAGATAACAGATCACTTAGGCAGAGAAGTAAAAATTCCAAATCCTGCAATACTCTTCTGAGATAAAAAACTAGAAGTGGTGTAACTTAAAGTGAAAGAAGTATGTTCTCACTACCTCTAATAGAACATAAAGATTAGCATAAGCAGAGGCAAAGTCTGGGATTCAGCTAGCAGTTTTAATCCCCATTATTGAGTAGAGATGAAAAAATAATATATAGATTTTTGACTTTCGGAGTCTATTTGGTTATTAAACTTCTTAGCAACAGGAATTATTGCATTATTTTTACTAATGATTTTATATATTCCATTAGGTATTTTGATGCTTCCATTTGCCATTGATTCCAATATTTTCATTCATATCCAAAATAAATAAATAAACCAAATACTATTCATGTGTTTGTGAATAGTCCCTTTTCAGGTTACACATTTTATTTGTTTCTCTTTCCACTTTCCCTTATTATATATCTGATTCTTCTTAAAGGATTCTTTTCTTCCAATTTTCATGTTTTCTTCCATGGTTAGGAATCCTGGTTACTATTATGCTTCTGTTTTCTCTTTCCTTTATTTATTTTGCCCCAGAGGATGTAGAATAATTTATATGGTTGGTAAATTGGAAAAGAAACTTCAAGGCAGGCACGGTTCAGTCTTTTCCTTCTTTTTCTTGGGACGCGAGAGTTTCCTTCTACTCCACCTCTGGTGGCTTTCTGCCCTCATCCATAGTTACCTTTGACTAAGTACGTTTGCCTATTAGAGATGCTATACCAAGGTGGAGGGAGGTTTGGGGTGGTTCACTGAGTAAGAAAGGAATTCTATATTACTAATATTGTTTTTTATTAAGATTTTTTTTT
>NW_020184563.1:0-1494 GCF_003031525.2 Neophocaena asiaeorientalis asiaeorientalis | reverse complement strand
AAAGCAATTATACTCCAATAAAGATATTTTTAAAATAATAATACACCTTGGAGTACTATTCAGGCATAATTAAGAAATGGGGGGAGAGTGGAAGAATTGGATGTAAGTGGTCAAACAGTACAAAATTCCAGTTATGAGATAACTGGAACGTATACAACTGAGGATATAATGTTCGACATGATGACTACAGTTAACATTGCTCTATGGTATATTTTAAAAATGTTAGAGAGTAGATCCTGAAAGTTCTCATCACAAGGAAAATTTTTTTTTGGTATTTGTATGAGATGATGCAAGTTAACTAAACTTATTGTGGTAATCATTTTCACAGTATAAGTCAGTCAAGTCAATATATGCTGTACACCTTAAATTTACACAGTGCTGCATGTGAATTATACCTCAATAACATGGAAAGGAAAAAATTAATACCCTCTTATTGCATGAGGATTAAATGAGTTCTTAATCCAAGTGCCTCTCATGGTGCCTGCAAGTACCAGTGACCAGCAGTGACAGTTACCTTATCATTGCTGCCTGTGAATTTGAACAAGGTATGCATTGAGGGAAAGAATATTTTATAGCAGAGGTTCTCACCCAGTTTCTGGCTTGCACCCTCATGACCTCACAACCTCGGGTGTGACACACTCACTCCGTGGGCACTCCCCGGCTTATGTTAATTTCTTGTACTTCATTTTTCTCTCAGTTAAGGTATATATCAGAGAGTGAAAGTGACATCATAGGCACAACCTTTAACTCACTCTCAACTATAAATTAAGACTGGATGATTGCAAATTTGAATAGCTTATTACCTACAAATTACGGGCAACAACCTGACATCTGTCAGGACCGAGCAGAAGTTGTGTCTCATGCATCTGCAAGTTTAATCGGAGCGCTCAGATACCTGCCTCTCTCCCCCTCTGCTCTCTGGACTGTGAGCGTCACTCAGGCAAAGGCGATGTGGGATCCTTGCGTGTTCTTGGCACACAGCTCACTGTCTGGCGCATGAGTAGTAATCAATAAGTATTTGCTGAGTGAACAACTATATTCTCCCACCCCAAGGGAGCGACAGAGCAAAGGTTTTCCCCCCGCTCCCCCATCCCCACCCAGTAAATCAGTGAGCCCTCCGGAATTGGAAGGGAGGAATTGGACAGAATGTCAGGTCTTAAAAGATAAACAGCAGCTTCCTGTCAGCAGCTGGACTATCTTTTTGGCTTTATCAGCCCAATAAGAGTGAAAGAAAGGAGTCTCGTTACCCAAGTGGACCACTACCAATGGTCTGAAGCTAAAAGGGGAGTTAGCGTCTTTTCAAGTTCATGTCTAAATTTCTCTTGAATTTGAAGTCCTGGGATTTGCTTTCCTTACTGAAAAATCTCCTGGTTAAAGAGGAGAGCAACAAGCTCTAAATGAGGTAAGTAGATAAATACACAGAATATTAGATGGTGGTGAATATTAAGCAAAAACAAAAGCAGGGAGCAGGGCTTGGCAGTATTGAGGGGAGTG
>NW_020184562.1:0-1444 GCF_003031525.2 Neophocaena asiaeorientalis asiaeorientalis | reverse complement strand
TACATATATCCACTCTTTTTTAGATTCTTTTCTCACATAGGCCATTACAGAGTATTGATTAGAGGAGAGCTCATTTCTTTTTAGCGCTGAATACCGTCCCATTGTCTGGATTATCACAGTTTATTTATCCACTCACCCACTGAAGGCCATCTCAGTTGCTTCCGCATTTTGGCAGATAAGAATGCACCCGTTTTTTTAGACACTGTGTTTTTTTGTATCTACAACTTCTTTACTGTTTGCAGAGCTGGGGGCTGGAGTGTCAGTCAGTCCAAATGAGAATTCCTGTTCTTACTTCAGGAGCCAGTTCCTGGGATTATAAGAGTTTAAGTGCTGCCAGAGCAGGCAGCTTGGATTCTGGATGTGGGACTCCACACCCTTCTTGGCAGTCACATGTCCCCTGCTCCATCCTACCCTCTCTCAGCAGGTGCTCTAGGGCCTCCCTCTTAGGAGACCCTGGGCGCTACTTGGCATTTGGATTTCATTCCCCGCTGTTTGTCTTACTATGCAAGTTAACAGCATAGGAGGACTTGAGAACTTCCTCTGTTTTGTCTTTCTCCTCCCAGCTCTCCTTATGAGGAAGCAGGAGCTCCCTCCAGGCTCCTCGGGCAGCCAGAAAAAGAGCCAGTTCGCCTTCCTCCTTCCCAGGTGAGCCTGTTTTGCAGCCTGACGTATGTACAAAAGATGCTGCCTCCCTTCAGCTGGAGATCTTGTCTCTATTCCTCATCAGTAACTGCTGGTGGGAGGGTGTGCTGGGGATGGAAGGCAAGGGCCTTGAGAGTTTGCGATTGCAAGAGAGAAACTTGTTCTGGTGTCTGCTTGCTTGATTTCCGAGACGTCATTCCTCCCTCATCTTTACTGCTGTTTTGTTCTTGTTGTATCTGGTTCACAGAACTCAGTCGGGAGGTTTGTCCCCCAGTTTACAAAACCCAGGAAGACAGTGACAGGACGAGCAGAGAGGAGGGAGGAGGACCCCAGGAGTGGGGCCTTCAGCTTGGTAAGGTCCTACCATCGACCTTCCTCTTGGCCCAACCTTGGCAGCCAAGTTCAGCCTTGATTTCCTTTGGCAATGGCTAGCCCTGCATCTCTACACACACACACCCCGTTTTTAGCACTACAGATGTCTGTGGATGGCAGGTGCCATGCCAGCAACTCGCAGGCCTGTGAGAGGTACTCAGGACAGCCGTGCCTGCACTGAAGCTGTCGAGGCCAGAGCTCTCTTCCCCAAGTTGCATGAAAGTAGTGAAACTCAGAAAGGCAGCCCACATTCTATCCCTGAACCCCTATGCTTCTCAGAAGCTTTTGTATGAGTCGGGGTGGGTGGGTCTTAACAGCAGGCTCTCTTGTCCTTGCCACCATGAGCTCCAGGGGTCATGATGTCTCTGGAACACACACACCTAAAAAAGTGAGTGGGGGCTTCCCTGGTGGCGCAGTGGTTGAGAGTCCG
>NW_020184561.1:0-1485 GCF_003031525.2 Neophocaena asiaeorientalis asiaeorientalis | reverse complement strand
TTGTTAAATGATTGAAAAAATATGAAATAGATGTTAATTTATTAGACAAAGACAAGCCTGCTATGTAAGTGCAAAGTGGTACGTGCACCAAGGTGAGGTTAAGAACTAAACTTTGCTTCAGCATCTCATTCGGCACCGTGTGGGAAACACTCGGCTTGGTTGGGTAGCTCATTGCCCCTGGTGGCTGGCTGGGTTTGGGTGGGGACTGTTAGTTGGGTTCTGGAAATGGCTCTCTGCTGATACCATCCACCTGCTCCTGTGGCCGAGGCCCAGTGGCTTCAGTGTGGCCAGTCACCTGTGAGTCTTGGCTTGCGTGAAGGTGCCCTGGACAGCACTGCGGGGCCGGAAGGAGTGAGTGCCGTGCCCAGCTCCAGTGTGTATCCCCTTTCCCTCACCACCCTCCAGCCAACAGGGCACGCGGGCTCCACGTATGCTGGGGGCAGCGTGGGAGAACCTTGCACTTGGCGTCAAGAGCTCTGGCTTCGGATTCCACCCCCAGCCCCAGTTCTGCATCCCGGGTCCAGCCACTTCTCCAGTCTTAGCTCAGTTTCTCCCTGTGTGAAATGAGAGGTTTGCCATGAGGCCCAGTGCTTGGGGTCACATCCTCAGACCCCAGAGTCCTTAGCTTAATTGCTTCTGTTTTCTGTCTTTAGGGCCACGTGGGAATAAATTCCTCTGTCTGTATTTCCTGCTGGAAAACACCAAGCTCAGGTTGCTGGGGCCCTGGGGCCTCCAGGGCCCTGCACATTGAGCCAGCGTGGGGGTGAGGGGAGTTTATGACCAGACAGATGATGAGGTTCGTCTGCATCTCAAGGGCTGTGTGTGACTGGAGTCTTGACTGGACGCCCTTGGCCTTCCTCCCTGCGTCTTGAAGACCCCTGTTTTACTTGCATAATCCGCCTCTATTTCTTGCCTTTTAGAGACTTAAGATCATGCGGTAGGCTCGTTCTGTGCCGTGTTCACAGCGTACTGATAATTGTCATTCCTTTCTTTTGTTAATACCCATAAATCTTCCCTCTCTGTGGACAGCAGCCAGTTTGGGAATCGGACTTTTCACTGCCTTCCTAATGAGCTTGTGCAGACCCCATAGGAAGCAAGGGCATTAAGTCAAGGATTGTTTAGGGGGCTTCATTGTCTGACTCTGAGAGTATCAACTCGTTTCTTTTGGACGCTGTTACATAAGAGTTTCTTGGAGATCATTACTGTATTCCCTGGACCATTCATTTTCCTTTCTCCTTCTGCTGTTACAGAGGTTGACATAAACTCCCCAGTAAGACCTTCTTTCTGGTTTTAGAAAGGCCATCTTATCAGTGGTTCCTATAATAGCTGAAAAACAAAATTTAGCTTTATCAGGAAAATAATGTTAAATAATATATCAAGGAAGACATGTAACCATAATCCCAAAAAGATGTAAAGATGTAGGAGTACATCTTTACATAAAGATGTATGAGTACAGGGCTTCCCTGGTGGTGCAGTGGTTAAGAA
>NW_020184560.1:0-1490 GCF_003031525.2 Neophocaena asiaeorientalis asiaeorientalis | reverse complement strand
AGGTCCTACTGTATAGCACAGGGAACTATATTCCATACCCTGTGATAAAGCATACTGGAAAAGAACTTTAAAAAGGAATGTATACGTAAACCAACCATTCAGGCTTCATAGTGGGAAGAGTCTGGGCTTCGAGGGCAGGCCAAGCTGAATTCAAATCCAGACTCTAATATCTACTTGCTGGGTGATCTCAGGCAAATGACTGCCCCTCTCGGAAGATTCCATCTCCCGAATGTGACTGAGCTCCCTGAGGAGCTATTGCTCTCATCCCTGTGCTCACCTGGCAGCAGCTTTCAGGGGTTTCAGGCCTCCTTCCACAGGCAAAACAACTCTATGAGACTTCAGTGAGTAATGTGGGGCTGTGAACGAGAGTTACAATGCACGGGGGGCAGGAAAGTGAACAAAAGTGCCCATTAGTCCCCTTGATTCTCCCTGTACAGTCCGCTCTGGGCAGTAATAGCTCTCTCTCTCTCCCCCTTTCCTTAGGCAGCCACTCTAGTCTCCCTGGCTCTTAGTCTTTTCACTACTTTTCTTTCTCTATGTAGCACGAGTTCTTGGAGTCTTTTAGCCTTTTTACCCCAGGAAGGAGTTGAGCATCGCTGCTGAGAGCAAATCTCCAGAGTCAGACGGGCTGGGTTCACATTTCAGTTCTAATTCCTATTACAAGTGTGGCCTCGGATAAGTGGCCTCACCTGTACATGCCTCAACTTCTTCATCTGTTAAATGGGTCACTAATAACAATGCCTACCAGAAAGAGCTGTCTTGCGGATTAAATACGTTAATATATATAAAGCATTTAACAACAAAGCCTGGCACAGAATAAACACCAGAGAAATGTTAGTGATGATTATTATTACCTCCTAAGTAGACAAAGGACCCTGCTTAAGATCTACCCTCCTTCAATGGCAGTGAGGGACTGTAAATAACAATTTTCCCCATCACAATTTTTCCTGATAGACATCAAATAGGCACACCGAATCTAAGTTCATCGGGCTCTGTGGCTGCCTGACATTTTTGAAAACGCTTCCTATGTTTGGGAAAATTTTCACGTTATGATTCTTACCTCCTTTTCCTAGCCTCTTTTGCAGCTGGGACGCAGGCATGAGACTCAGGCTCTGCCAGTTAGAAGTGACACATGCAGGAGACTTGGGTTGCAGGCACCAGGCTGGGGATGATGGGTTGGGGTTGGTGACATGCCAAGTCCATTTTCTAGCAAGAGCGATGAATGGTGGGGTGGTAGGTGCCCAGCACCTCAGGTCAGTGGGCAACCTTCAGGTGGGCCTTCCCTGGAGCTGTCCCATCGTGTGGTTTGGGTTTGCTTCTTGCTGTGTAGCCTCTACGCCTGACTCTCGGTTTCCCTTACTGGTTCTATAACGTTCTTTTTTTTTTTTATTGAAGTATATTTGTTGTACAATATTATGTAAGTTACAGGTGTACAGTCTAGTAACTCACAATTTTTTTTTTTTTTGCGGTACACGGGCCTCTCACTGCTG
>NW_020184559.1:0-1482 GCF_003031525.2 Neophocaena asiaeorientalis asiaeorientalis | reverse complement strand
TAACACAACATTGTTAATCAACTATGCTCCAATAAAAATTTTTTGAAAAGAAGAAAAAAAGTCTTCTCTACTTAAAAAAAATCATGGAGAACTCTGATCCCCTTGCCCAGTGGTGTTGGTGGGGGCAGATTGGGGAGTTAATCTTCCATCTCTTGCCTGATCAGGCAAATCTGATTTCCCCCACCTAGTGGTATTGGCAGGTCAAGTGAGGAGCTGTTCCTCCATACCCTTCCCAGGGGAAGCAGGTGGTGCTCTGCCTGGGTGGTATCACCGGGGTCTAGTGGAGAGCTGAACCTTCACCCACACCCAACATCAATGGGATTGAAGGAAGTGCTGTGATTTAAGACTAGTAAGCACTCTTCTCTACCCTATCCCTGGTGCCTGCAACACCCAGTGGGCATCTGAACCTCCACACATACCTGGTAGCAATAAGACTAAATGAGGTGATGTGATGCAGGACTAATTAGCATTCCACCTCCCACTTTCCCTGCAGCAGAACCAGTGAGGACCTGAACCTCAACACCTCGCTGGCATGAACGAGACAGAATTAGGCAGTGCTAGGCAGGGTTAGTTGGTATTCCACTTCCTCCTCTCCCTCCCCTGGTGTCAACAGGACCCAGCAGGGACCTGATTTTACGTCCGCCACCTGGAGGCGATGAGATGGCAAGTCAGTGTCCCACTTTTACCAGAAAGTGTTAGCAGAGTCCAGCAGGGAACAAATCTTTTACCCCAGCCATCTGAAATGAGGTAGTGTGAGTCAGTAAGCCACTTTTCCCAGCTGGTATCAGTGGGGCCAAGAGGGAAACTGAACATACACCCCACACACAACTCTCACGCTATGCCTCAATAGGTGATGACCTACTTAAAAAAAGAAAGTAAATGGGATTGAGTCTCATAATATCCAAAATTTCCAGGATAGAATAGAAAATCACTTGTCATACTAAGCACCAGGAAAATCATAACACGAATAAGAAAATACAATCAACAGATGCCAACATTGAGATAAATCAGATGTTGGAAATATCTGAAAACTATTTTAAAGCAATCATCATAAAAATGATTGAACAAGAAATTACAAATTATCTGAAACAAATGAAAACAAAAAAAAAGAACATTTCAGCAAAGAAATAGAAGGCATAAAAAAGAACCAAATGAAAGTTATAGAAGTGAAAAATGCAATAACTAAAAATTCACTGATGGGCTCAAAAGTAGAGTAGAGATGACAGAGGATAGGATCAGTGAAACTGGGGACAGACCAATGGAATTTATCAATCTAAGCAATGAAGGTAAAATAGAGTGAAAAAATAAACAGTGTTGGGGTCTGTGGAACAAAAACAAAAGAGCTAACATCCATATCATTGTAGTCCCGAGGCAGAGGACTAAGAGAGTGGAATTGAAAAAATGTCTTAAAAAAAAGATTGATGGGACTTCCCTGATGACACAGTGAATAAGAATCCGCCTGCCAATGCAGGGGACACGGGT
>NW_020184558.1:0-1492 GCF_003031525.2 Neophocaena asiaeorientalis asiaeorientalis | reverse complement strand
TTTGTCTCTTTTACCTTTAGGTTCTACTAGTTATTGACTTACTATATTTTAAGATTGTGTTATTAAGTGCATACACTTTTAAGAATGTCCTCTTGTTAAATTGACATCTTTATCATGAAATGATCTTCTCTATTCCTAGTAATATTATTTGCTTTAAAATCCACTTTGATATTAATATAGCCTTGTCATCTTTCTTTTGATTTGTGGTTATATAGTATATCTCTTTCCATTCTTTCACTTTTGACATTTGTCTGTCTTTATATTAAAATATAGACAGCTTAAGACTAGGTCTTTTTTATTTTATCAATCTGGGAATCTGTGCTTTTTGTAGAACACTTACTTTTAATGTGATTATCAACATGATTATGTTTAAATCTACCATCTTGCCACTATTATTTGTACCATCTTTTTTTAGTAGCTTTTCCCTCTTTTTTATAGATAAATTGAATATTTGTAGAATTCCATCTCCTTTCTTGGCTTGTTATCTATATATTTTGGCATTGCTTTTTAGTAGTTACCTAGGGTTTATAATATTCATCCCATGCTTAACGTATTATAAAATATGTATTTTGATTTTACAATTTCATATGAAAATTGCATTTTTATTTAACTTTCTCTTGGCAATATTACAGATATTATTTTTATCATTGATTGCATTTCTGCAAATGTTATAAATCTCATTAGTGTTGTTGTTATTGCTCTGAGTAATCATTTATCTTTTCAGGAAATTAAAATAATGAGAAAAGTGTCTTTTATAATTACCTATGTATTTATTATTTCCTGAGCACTTCTTTCTTTTGTGTAGATCCAAATTTCCATCTGGTATCATTTACCTATGCCTGAGGACTTCCTTTAGTAATTCTAATAGTGCTGCTCTTCTTGTGGTGACTCATCTTGGTTATGTTAGAAAAGGTCTTCATTTTGTCCTTGATTTTGAAAGATTTTTCACTGGGTATAGGATTCCTCATTGACAGTTATTTTTAAAGAGATCATTACATTCTCTTCTTACGTTCATTGCTACTAATGTGAACCCTCCTTTCAGTCTTATCTTTGTTTCTCTGGTGATATTAAAAGTATCTCTTTATCATGTGTTTTAAAAAATTTGATTGTGATATGCCTTACTGATAATTTCTTCTTGTTTCTTCTGCTTGGGGTTTGTTGACTATTCTGGATCTGTGTGTTTATGATTTTCTCCACATTTAGAAAATAAATGTCATTATTTTTTAAAGTATTTTTTCTTCCCCACTACAACTTCCTTTGGAGGCTCCAATTAAACATACATTAGAATGTGTGATATTGGTCCACAAGCTTATGGCTGTTCTGTTCATCACTTCAGTCTATTTAATCTCTATTTCACTGTAGATAGTTTCTATTGCTGTGTCTTCTGGTTCACCAGCTTTTTCTCCTACAGTGTCTAATCTGATGTTAATTTTTCTATTCATATATTGCAGTTTTCATCTATAAAATTAATTTGGGGCATTTTTGTATCTTT
>NW_020184557.1:0-1441 GCF_003031525.2 Neophocaena asiaeorientalis asiaeorientalis | reverse complement strand
GACTTCATTCACTCACTCAATGAATATTTATCGAGCCCCTCCAGGGTGCTAGTATGTGCTTTAAATGTTTACTTCGCACCCTACCACCAGCTCAGCTTACCCAGTCTCTAAAAGGCACAGCTTGCAAATCCATTCTCCCTTTAAATCTATCACCTGTCTATTGTCTGCCAATATGCTTGATCTGCCTTTCTTTGTGCTCAGCGAATTAGGCTTCAAAAGAAAAGCAACCAAATGCAGTGGTTCAGAGAATAGACTTTGCAGCCTCATTGCCAGCTTTGAACTCCAGCTCTGGTACTTACTAGTTCTGTGACCTTGGATAAAGTACTTCGCTTCTGGGTCCCCATTTCCACATTTATGAGATGGGGAGAGTGATAGCTCCTATTGACCTCCTGAGGATGTTTTGGGCATCGAAGAAGTTGACTTAGGTAGAGCACTTAGAAGAGTTCCTGGCATATTAAGCAAGCACTACATAAAGTGTCAGCTTTTATTATGTAAACTCCGCTCTTAAAATGTTTCACGTATTCAGTGATACCTGACTGGTCATTGCATTCCTGATTCTGCCCAGCAGCCTAAATCTGTGGGGCACAATCCCATCAGACCCAATTCTCCCTTTAATACAAATACGCTATAGTCCCACAATTACTATCCATAGATAACATAACCTACCTATGCACGTAATTTCAATATAATTCATATAATGTCCCAACTATAAAAAGTAGGAGATATAAAAAATTAAAATAAAATAATATTATTTCACATCATAAATGCTTGGGCAGACTACAATACCATCGTCACATTAAAGTTTGGGAGGAACAGCCCTGAATGAGAAAACAATGAAGTAATCATCATATACTTGTACTGACAAGGTAGCCTTGTGAAGGCAATGACCGAAAAGCATATTAATGGAGCTGTGCTGTGTTAGTGAATTAAATACGGTGGGTGGCAATGGTACTCGTAGTTTTTCTGAAACGGAAAGAACCAAACAAAATAGATTTCCATCTTCCCTCAAATTACTCAGTAATTGTATTTATAGAAAATTCCATGAATAGTAAAAACCATGGAAAAATTACTTCGTGGTTATATGTAAAACAGAACTGAGATCCAGTCTCAGATCATTATAAAGTTTTTCACCTACATGAACTTGAGGTTAACATTCAAAACCACTGCGATACGTGGGACACTTCTTCACTGTGAAGCACAAAGTGTAGGACACTTAACCTCTCCAGTCTTGCTTTCTGAGTCCATTTGGTGGTGGTGTGGCCAAGACGCCAGAGTAGGAAGATTCTGAGCTCACCTCCCAAGGGCACACCAGAATTAGTACTGACAAAGCAACCACCTATGAGAATCCCCTGAAGACTAATAGAAAAGATTTTCCACAACTAAAGACATAAAGAAGGAACTACGTTGGGCTTCCCTGGTGGCGCAGTGGTTGAGAGTCCGC
>NW_020184556.1:0-1489 GCF_003031525.2 Neophocaena asiaeorientalis asiaeorientalis | reverse complement strand
CCAGGATGATGTTCTCCAGCTCTGTGTGCACCCTTAGCTGTCACCTGGCCCAGAACCACAGCCTGCCAAAGCAGGAGACCCTCACAGTCCTGCCCCTAACAGGGAGAATCTTCTTTGTTTTCCTGCCTGAAGGACAAGAAGGTTTTCAGGTTCCATCAGCACCAGCTGGCTGACAGCCAGTTCCAAAACGCTCAGGCCGCCTCATTCTCCATGAGACGATACAGCACTTCTCCATCGTCTTCAGCACAAACAGCTGAAATTCCTCAGTGGGCTTGATCAACAGTGGGCAGATCTGGAGGCTGGTTTGGTGCAGGAGATGGAGAGGAAAAGACCCTGCTGGGCAATGAGGACTCCAGCCTGACTTTGAAGAACTTCCAAAGGACCAGGCTCGATCTGAAAAGAAAGTCCACAGCCGCTGTGCCCAGGACAATATGAGAGTGGAAGTTAAGGCGTGAAAATCAGAGTGTGCTTTCCCTGTATGTTCAACCTCAGAGAACCCAGGAGTGGGAAAAGGAGACCTGGACCCAATCTTCTACAATGGAGTCTTCTCTGCTTAGAGGTGGCCTCTAGCGCGTCAATATTCACTCAGTTCAATGACTTTTCTTCTGATTCAGTTGTAAATGCATCGAGTCATCTCAGCACATTGTTTTTCAACCGTAAGTGGAAACAATACTTTTGAATGGGGAGAAAATTTATTTTTAATTTGTAATAATTAGAATGTATTTCTCTATGATGATTTTTATATTTTCCACATTTATTCTTCATATTATGATATGGTCAGCTTTGTGTCTTGTTTTCCTTTGCTTTGGGGGTGCAAAAGGTATATTTTAAGTGTTAGGTTTAATTCATACTCTTCAAGAAAATCAGAGTGTCCTTAAACCTTTAATCTGCCTAAAATCCAAAAGGAACATAAATCGTTTTATTCATTTCATTGGTTCTTAAAATATTTTGAAGTATCTCTGCTTTCAGGATTTTACTTGTGTTTTTTAATATATTGGTAGATAAGACAAAGATATTACTTTCTTAATGGAGCACTCTGTCAGAGAAGACAGGCCTTAAAGAGTAAAAAATTAGCTTGAAACCCTTTCTAGGTTATGAAGGAGATGCACAAGGCATTATGACAGGTTATAGCAGCTGGAGCTATTCTCTTTTACTTGTTCTTTCTTGGAGAAAGCATGTCTAATGGTTGCTGATTCCATTTCAGCAGTTGCATGATCAATCAACTGTGAAATATATTATAGAGTCATGGAATTTAAACTTCAACAAAGAAGTGTGACTATCCCTTTTATTGTTGGCACTGTGGTGGGTGCCAGGTGCAATGAAAATAGTAGACACATTGCCCGCTGTCACAGAGCTTGCAGTCTGGTGGGGATATGGGTAACTAGGTGTTCAACGAAAGGAATGCTAATGCTGTGACAGGGAAAGTACAGGTTCTTGGGAGTATGTGGGCTTGCATGGATCAGGGAAAGCTTCTGCAAGAGCAGTTGGT
>NW_020184555.1:0-1450 GCF_003031525.2 Neophocaena asiaeorientalis asiaeorientalis | reverse complement strand
GCAGATTCTCAACCACTGCGCCACCAGGGAAGCCCCCTCAAAAAAATTTTAAATGCTACCCTAATAAATTATTTTTGAGGAATTTTGCATTTCAATATCGTGAGGCTATACCAAGCAAGTTAATATATTCAGCAGTAGATTAGGATGACCTCCCAATTTGAATGTAAAAGTGGGAATAATGATCAATAACAGTCACATAAATAAGTCAGAAAGGAAAACAGTTTAAAAAGCCCCTTTGACACTTTGTTCACATGCACCGAAGACTACTGAACTTGGTTACTGGCACAAGATGGTGAACGCAGCTCTTGGTCTCCTAGGGAAGCTGTTTGCTTCGCCATGTCACATACACACTTTTTTGATCTCAGATACTATTCTTCTGTCTGGTTTCCTTGTGTTTAATACTTCTGACGTATGGCTTGTTTCTCTACCTTTTATTATGTCGTTTCATTGGGGGTACTTTGAAATCAGTATAAGGAGTAATCAGCAGACTACAATTCTGTTTTAAGTGCATTTCCTTATCAAAATACGTAGAATTATATGGCATTCTTAGGATTTAGTGCTTCTACTGATGACATATAATGTAGAGCTGAGTAAAACTATACAGCCTGAGATAGTTAAGTCTATTATTACCTGATATAGAACATAAAAACAGAAGAGGGAAAGCAGCTGGATGAAAACAGCCAGAGAAAGAAAAGAACGATGTTTTCCTGCTGTCAGTGTTTCTTTCTCTAAGCTTTGAATTTATCTCATTTCCTCTCTCCTTGGGACTCTGTATTTTCAGCTAGTTTGATATAACTTAAGCGTACTGTCAGTACAGTGAAGTCACCTGTGCTCAAATGCATCTTCACCACTTATTAGCTATGTGACCTTGATCAAGTGACTTCAGCTGTCTGTGCTCTAATTCCCTTTCTATGTAATGGGTATAATAATAAGTGAATCTACATCATTGAATGAAGACTAAGTGAAACAATTCATGTACCATGTTCAGCATCCTGACTGCCACCAAGTGAGTCCTCCATGGATATCAGCCATGACTACTCCACCCTACTTTTACTCACTGGCACTTTTATCTCAACTGTACTTTAAATGAGTAGGAAAAATAAAGAACTATATTAGATACTTCAACAAGTACATATTAAACTATTATATACCAGACATTGTGCTAGAGTTGGGGATACAAAATGAATACAAACAATGTCTAGAAGGACAGATGCTTTGTCCATGTAGCACATTACTCTATTTCTAGCCTCTATCAAAGTGCCTGACATATAGTAGGTGTTTTAGAAATATGTGCTGAAAAGCAAATAATCAACCTATGAGGTAAGTATAATTACTCTCACCATTTTATGAATGAAGAAACTAAAACTTAGGAAGATCCATTTATTCTGTGTCCACTCAGATCCATTTATCCAATAACTCAATTTCGTTTCTTTTTATGGCTGAGTAATAT
>NW_020184554.1:0-1479 GCF_003031525.2 Neophocaena asiaeorientalis asiaeorientalis | reverse complement strand
GGACCAGGGCTCGAACCCATGTCCCCTGCATTGGCATGTGGCTTCTTAACCACTGTGCCACCAGGGAAGCCCTGATTGCTATCTTTTAAAATAGGGCTATATATCCAGTCCTACCCGCCTCATAGAGTTAGTCCCAGAAATAAAATGAGATGAGAAATAGATCATCTCTAAGTTCTCTAAGGAAATATTTGGCAAGAATCCCAACCACTGGTATTCTTGTGTATAAAACACCAAGAGCTGTGAAGCCCCTTTGCTTCCAAATCACACTCTGTAACTAATGTCAGGAAAAGGCTCAACCAGGAGAGAAAAAGCTCCCAGGCTGAAGACTGAGGCCCCAGGAGGGTGCAACTGAATGAAAACCAAAGGCAGAAGCAGTGAGAAAGCAGAGGCTCGTGGAGGGGAGTGAGATGAGACCAAGTTTGAAAGTCACATCCACTGGACCCTTGTTCACTCACTGCCCCCTTCAGCGGATTCTCAGAGCTTCCTCCAAGTGCCAGGGCCCTGGGACTGGCACTGGGCCATGCGGAAGGGCAAGCCCCAGGAGCAAGTACATGATTAGATACTGCAGTAGGAGGTGACAGAGAGGACCCTGGGGCTAAGGGTGCTCTGCAGACGGTGCTTGATCCAGGAAGGCTTTCTGGAGGAGGTGATCTTCTGGGCCTGAGGGGACTCCAGCCAGAGGGACCAGCACAAGCAGAGCTTGGAGGTGGGGGAGCACAGGGTGGGAGAGGGAATAAGCAGTTGCTTGCCAGGGGGTGTCAGTGAGAGGTCGCAGCTGCACTCAAGGTTAGAGAGGTAGGCAGGGGCCAGGCCAGTCTAAAGAGTTTGGACTTAATCCTCTATCACAGCCAACAGTTCCCAACCTTGTTTATTTACTTTGTTCCTTTATTCTAGTGACGCAGGAGAGATGGTATTGAGATACCAGACTTCTGCTGTGGGTGTGCCCCAGCTTATAAATCATTTCCACCAGCCTAGCCGGAGTCCTAGCCCTTCCTTTCCACTGGAGAAAGCAAATCAGAATATAAGACTGAGAGAGTGATGTTATCATAGGGGTAACCTTGAAACTATCTCATAAATCCTTCACAGATGTCAACTCTTCAACCACTCTTAGTCCTGGATGGATTGTTTGCGTGTCTCCACGCTGAGGCTGAGGAACAATGCATGCCCCTACCCTAGGCCAGTGGGAGCCACTAGTGGGTTTTGAGTGGGGGAAAGTCCTCTGTTTTGGAAAGCTTTCCCTGGCTGCAGTGTGTGAGGGGAACACCATGACGACCATGAGTCAAGGAGACCAGTTGGGAGACTTCTGCCGTGATGGACGTGGGGTAGGATGCCACTTCCACCCGGGAGGTGGTGGCGGGGATGACGAGTGAGGGGCAGGTTTGAAAGAACTAGAGGGGGACTTCCCTGGCGGTGCAGTGGTGAAGACTCCACATTCCCGCTGCAGGGGGCACGGGTTCCATCCCCGGTTGGGGAACTAAG
>NW_020184553.1:0-1484 GCF_003031525.2 Neophocaena asiaeorientalis asiaeorientalis | reverse complement strand
TTTTAATGAGTTTTAAATGATCAAGTTTGCAGTAACTTCTCCCTTGTTAGCTTACATGAAGCATATTTATCTTAGAATCTCATATGGTTCCATTTCTGTCAATCTCTCATCTCATACTCAAATGAGTATTAAAATTAATTGTTGTAAGTAAGCTTGTTTTAAGTCTTTATGTTTTGCAGACGTTACAATGAGTAATTCTTTTCTCTACCATTTTGCACTCCCACTGACAACTTGATAGTTCCAATTATTCTGTAGTCTCAACAAAATTTAGTGTTGTCTGTATTGATTTAATCTATTCTAGTGGGTATGAAATGATTATCTCATTGTGGTTTTAATTTCCTGATAACTACTGTTCCTTTCTCATCACTCATATATCTTCTTTTGTAAAGTATCTTTTCAAGTTTTAGCTCACTTTTTTTTATTGGATTGTCTTTCTATTATTGAGTTGTAGGAATTCTTTTTATATATTCTGGATACATATCTTTTATAAAATAAATGTGTTTGGAAGATTTTTCTCCTGGACAGTGTTTTGTCTTTTCGTTTTCCTAATGTTGGTTTTGAAAAGCCCAAGTTTTAAATTTTGATAAAGTCCAGTTTACTATTTGCCTTTCTGATTAGTACTTTTTGTGTCTTGTTTAGGGACTCTGCTTACCAAGGTTATGAAGATATTTACCTATGTTGTCTTCTATAAGCTTTTTAGTTTTAGATTTTATGTTTACATCTGTGATCCATCTCAAGTTAATTTTGTGTATGGTGTGAGGTAGGGATTAAGGAAGTGTCATCTTCCTGATTTCAAGACATTAAAAACCTCAAAACATCGCATCATACACCATAAATTTGTACAGTTTTTATCAATTATACTTCAGTAAACCTGGGAAAAAAGACATTAAAAAGCCATAGTAATCAAGGTGGTATGGTATTGGCATATAAACAAATAGATCAATAGAATAGGCAGGCCAGAAATAGAAGCACACAAATACAGTCAGTTGATTTTAGAAGAAAGTACAAAATCATTTGGATGGGAAAAGCAAAGTTTTTTTCAGCAGATGGTGCTGGAACAATTTTTTTTGTTGGTATGGACATAAATAAGCCAGACCTCAGATTATCCCACAAAAAAATTAATTAAAAAAAATTAATTTAACATGGATCCTCAATGTAAAACCAGGAATGTTCTTAACCCCATTTCACTGGACGAGGGTTTAAATGGTTAGCTTTTAAGGAAAAGTAACTCTGAAGTGCGAGGCTTATTGCACAGTAGAGGAAACAGTGGATACCCATAGTTGATTTTTTAGTTTTTGCAAGGAAGGCTTATTTATGTTATCTTTATTATCTTCTTTGTATATATTATGCCTCATATTTAACAAAGCTTTTGGGTGCGGCTTATAGAAGATTGCAGTCATGTTATCGTTTCAAAAGAGTACATGTCAAAACTACCTTCTGCTTGAGGGCAGACGGCAGAAGCAAGAAGAACTACAATTCTGCAG
>NW_020184552.1:0-1483 GCF_003031525.2 Neophocaena asiaeorientalis asiaeorientalis | reverse complement strand
TCTTAACCACTGCGCCACCAGGGAAGTCCCATTACATCATTAAATTTTGTCAACAAAAAGTTTGTGGGAAGCTTTTCTCTCTTGTTATATAAACATCTACATGATTATGCCCAGTGGCCTACAGAGACTAAAATATTTATGATTAGGCTCTTTCCAAAGTTTGTGGTGTCCTCTGTTCTATAGCAGTGCTTCTCAAACTTGAATGTACATAATTTTCTGAGGCTCTTGTTAAAATGTGGATTCTGATTTGGTAGGTCTGGAGTGGAACCCAAGATTTTGCTTTTCTTATAAGCATCTGAGGTGATAACAGATGCTGCTGTCAGTGGACTGCATTTTGAGAAGCAAGGCTCTAGTATTCAAGGTTAGGTAGATTTTTAGACAGGTATGCTAATATTTGTTAAGCATCTGTTATGTGCCAGGAGTTATACCAGGGTCTTTTGGATATACTGACTCTTTAAAATATCACAAAAACTTCTTAGAAGGTGTTAAGGACCACAGTGGAGTTGGGAACCCTAGTAAGGGTTTTCAGTTAGAAGCTAATTGTTTTGTTTTCCCTTGAATGTACAACTTCCTCTAGGACCTCATGGAGGAGAAAAGGCTATACATCTAAGAAACAAAAACAATGGGAAACAAAATACCACATTGTTAGCTGGTGCAAGTCAAAGTAGGGACTAATGTCCTCATCTTTCCTGCTAAATTCTATTGGGCCAGCAACCAGTTTCCAAGCCAAAGAGTGGACATAGTATATATAGCATATACATGTTTTGTAAACATTTTCTCTCAGTCTCTTGCTTGCCTTTTCATTTTTATAACCATGTTTTTTGAACTAGCAAATTCAAATTTTTGATTAAATTTATCATTTTCTTTTTTAAAAATTATTTTTTAAGAATTGTGGTAAAATATACATAAATAAAATTTACCATTTTAACCATTTTTAGATGTATGGTTCAGTGGCATTAAGTACATTCTGACTGTCCTACTGCCATCACCACCATATCTCCAGAACTTTATCTTCCCAAGCAAATCTCTGTACCTATTAAACACTAACTCCCTATTCCACCATGTCCCTCAGCCCTTGGCATCCATGATTCTACTTTCTGTCTCTCTGAATTTGACTACTCTAGGACTCTAGTATAATAGCCATGCTATTTTCCACAGTGACAGCACCAGTTTCCATTTCCACCACCAACACACAAGGGTTCATACAGTATTTGTCCTTCTGTGTCTTGCATATTTCACTTAGCATAATGTCTTCAAAGTTCATCTACGTTCTAGTCAAAATTTCATTCATTTTTAATGCTGAATGGTATTCCATTTTATGTATATACTACATTTAATTTATTCATCCATTCATTCATTGGTGGACACTTAGGGTGCTCTTTCCTTTTGGCTATTGGGAATAATGCTATCAACATGGATGTAGAAATATCTATTTGAGTCTTTGCTTTCACTTCCTTTGTGGGTGAAGCACATCCACATACAC
>NW_020184551.1:0-1483 GCF_003031525.2 Neophocaena asiaeorientalis asiaeorientalis | reverse complement strand
ATTCCATATATATGTGTTAGCATATGGTACTTGTTTTTCTCGCCAAATTGTTTTTCATTGGAGTTGTAGCAATTTACCCTTTTACCAAAAATGTTTGAGAATATTTATTTCCCCTCACCCTCAACCCCTAACTCAATTCAGTATTTTCATTTTTTCTTTTTGCCAATATCATGAGTGAAAAATGGTCACTGCCACTTAATTTTTATTTCCATTATTTTGCATGAGCTTCTGTTCATGTTAAAGAGTCACTTGTATAATTTTTAAAAATATCCTTATCTAGTTTGCTACTGGGTTATAGGCTTTTTTTCATAGTGATTAATTTGGTATTAATGTGTTAAGGAAATTATGTATTAAAGAAATTAACCATTTGTTTATGATAAGAGTTGCAAATTTTCCCCCAGGTTCTAATCGTATTTTGTCTTTATGTTTTTTTAATCGTATTTTGTCTTTATGAAGTTATTCTTCAGTTTATGTAATTGGATTAAATATCAATGCTTTCTGTTATGGCTTCTGAGATTTATTTCAACTTAGAAAGATCTTCCCTATTCCAGAATCATATTAAAAATTATCCTCTGTATGTTCTATTACTTTTTTGATTTTGTTTTTCACATTCAAATCTTTACACCATCCGGAATTTATTTTAAGTGGAGGTAGGGATTCACAGTGTTTTTTTTTCCAGATGGTTACCTAAATGTTTTATTGAATAGAGATGATAGATGAAGTTCATAGTGCTGAGTATAATGCTCATAAATTATCACAGTACCTACAAGAGTAGAATGTACATAGTGGCATAATAACAATAGCAACAATAAAAATAATAGCAACAGCAATGATACTAGCTATACTTACATGGTACTTAGTACAGTATGTGCCAAGCATAGGTCTAAGCATTTTACACAGATACTACTGGATGATTATCTCTCACCCTAAGAACTGGCCAGGTTCACTACAATGATTGATGCAAGAAGGCAAATCCTTCCTATACTCTAGGATAGCCTGCTTAGAATATAAATAAAAACAAAGAAAAATTTCCTCATCTTTACAGTGGAGTTGGAGAGAGCTCCAGGAATTAAAACAATTTATTCATTTAGGCAAATGAATAAATAGTAGTTCAGTTGGTATTTGTTGAGTACATGGCTTTGCACTAGGGAAATGAGATAAAGGCTGGATTTGATTAGTCAGTGCACCACAGTCATAGTTTGCATGTGCCAGACATCACAGATATTCAGCCTGTACACACTAGAACAACACCACCAACTGGCTCCACTCTGATGATGGAGCTCTGTATACTCTGTTTGATCAACCCCAGAGCTATACTGGTTGTTAAATATTTCAAATAGCACCATAGTGCCAGTGCTATGGTAATTCTTTACATGCATTAAAAGTGCTCTAAAATTAGCAGTTTGGGATTAAAATATATACACCACTATATATAAAATAGGTAACCAACAAGGACTTACTGTGTAGCACAGGGAACTATACT
>NW_020184550.1:0-1483 GCF_003031525.2 Neophocaena asiaeorientalis asiaeorientalis | reverse complement strand
TTGCACTTCTCATCTGTGTGCTTTTGAGTGATTCATTTTAACTTTTAAAGTATTAGTTTCCTCATCTTTTAAATGGAAACAGTAATATCTGATTTTTCTAAATTGTTAGTAAAGATCAAAGGAGATAATGCAATGCTAGTACTATACAAATAGGAGTTGGTGTTGGTGAATTTCTTTCCCTTATCCTTTTAAACCTCTATATGAAAAATGAGACTCTGATCAGATTACATAGGAAAGAGAATTTCTAGGATAAAACCATTTCCTCTACTAGTTAAACTTAACATTTGCTTTAATTATGGTATAAAACTTAGTTATTAAAAAGCTTAATTAGTAGCTAAAAGTAATTATTATCATAAGATACGACATGTATTAAGAGCAAGACAGGTAACATTAAAGCCTTCTCATTTATACTATCTCTGTATCATATCTTGCTCTGCTTTAAATATTATTTTGTTAATAATTGCTTTGCTCATTATGGGAAAAAATGCTTGAGAAACTTCCAAGTACCATACAATGTGCAAGCCACTCTAGAAGACAAGATTTCTGTCCTTCTATTCCAGTAAGGAAGTTAGGCATATGAATTAACAATTACAATGCAACGTGATACATGCTGTTGCAGAGGCCTCTACATTTACTACTAATTTGCTGAGGTGGGTAGATGAAGTGTCAAAACTGGTAAATGAACTTCTCTATTATTTTCCTCAGGTTGATGGAGAAGGAAAAACTAGCATATGAAAGGTATAGTGATGTGGCTAAAAAAGCACTTTGATTAGAATTGTATGTTATGGCTGGGACACAGTGTGTGCTGAAGAGTTGTGAACGATTAAAGGGTAGCCAAGCGAACAAATTATTAAGTGCCACATATGCCATATTAACATTTGGTGGAATGTTCATGATAGAAGTGGATCATCTTAAAAATTCCTGTCACTATTTTAGAGAGATGATATCTTGCCTTGGAGTTCTCCCAAAGTAGAACCTGAGGCAAGGGCTTTGGTGCAGATAGTTTACTCAGAAGTTATCCTAGGAATCAGGAGGAAAGGATGGAGGAGAGTGGGACAGGGAAGGAAGAAAGCCAAAAACAGTCATGTTGCTGATTTTTTTAAAACTTTTTAACCATGTTGCTGATTTTTGCTGCTCTGGGCAGTAGAGGGTCGATCCTGCAGGGACCTCTGAGAAGCACAGAGAATGACTTCCAGAACAATCTATCTAAAGGATAGGGGCTGGGACATTTATCCATTGACATGTATTCCATTGAATGTTTCCCCAGGGATGTTAACTTCCCAGAATATCCGGACTGTACCTGCCAGTTGCCTGAGTAGCCTCCACAGCTTCAAGAAAGACCCAAAGTAAAAAAGTGAAAAAATAATGGACATGCTTAGCATGGAAGTGTATGCTACAACCATGACTGAAATCTGAGCAGTATATTAACTCATTTGCTGCAGATGAGAAAACAGAGGTAGGATAAAGCCTAGGTTTTGTGGGG
>NW_020184549.1:0-1479 GCF_003031525.2 Neophocaena asiaeorientalis asiaeorientalis | reverse complement strand
CGGACTCTCAACCACTGTGCCACCAGGGAAGCCCGACTTTTCTGCTTTTAGGGAAGATGATTAGTTTTTCCCATTGGGTTTACTTAGTTGATATAATGTGAGTCTTACAGGTGACTATGCCGCCCATATGTGGAGAGAGCTGGAGAGAAGAAAACCTGATGATATTATCTGAGCCCCTGGATACAGCCAAGCCTAAAGCAAGCTACTCTTAGGCTTTTCTATTACTGAGTTAATTAATACCCTCTTTGGCCTGGGCTATTTTAGTTAGGTTTCTGTCATTTGCACCCAAAATAATCTTGACTCATGTTAGTTAGTTTCTTATTAAATCCTCCATAGGGCCTTTGAATATCAGAGCTGAAATAGTCTCTAATGTGTTCCAGTCTACCGTGAATATATAGAGAAACTGAGAGGATCTGCTCAAAGTTACCCAGAAAAGTTCTAGGACTAGAAGCCAGCTCTTTTCATCACTCTAAAAGATTCCCCAGAGGTCACTGACTCTAATACTCAAGTTGATTCGAATGTCAACGCTACAGTGTGAAACACAGAAAAAAAAATGTCTCTTTAACTCTGAACATCATTCTTTTCAAGAGCCTTAGGAATGCCACGTCTCTGAAACTCCCCAAAACATTCTGATCATACATTTGTGTCATCCTTTCATTTCTCATAACATTTTTATTGCTGTTATAATTCCAGAATAAAATGTCTAGCTTCAAATCCCATCTACTGTTTACTTACAAATTGTGTGAACTTGGACAGGTTAGTTGTAATATTGTGTGTCTGTTTCTTCATCTATGAAATGGAGGTGATATAAAGAGTGTTCACTTCATAGAACTGTCATAAGCATTGATGAAATCCTTGTAAAGCATTTAGCCCAATGGCTGGCATACAGCACTCAATAATTTTGACTATTGCTATTAGTTTATGAATTTTGAAACAACACTGAGCTATAAGACAGCATATAGATAAGAAAGTCAAGGACCAGAGAGGATAAAGGACATGCCTAAGGCAACACAGTAGTGAGCTGAAGAACTGAAACCAAGTCCCAACTCACGTGATCCATATTGTAAACTTATTCCATAAAGCAGTTGGTCATTTCAGACAGTACTCACTCATTCATACATTCACTGATTCTTCTATCCTTATTTCACATACTCATTAATTCAGCAAGTATTTCCTGAGAACCATAGGTCCTTTCCAGCCCTGGAATCTACAATTTAGAGATCTGGGTTAGTTCTAGTTCTTTCCTAATTCACTCTTGAGGCCCAGGGCAAGTGATTTCATCTCTTTGGGCGCCAGTTTCTTCAAGAGACTGGGCAAGATGTCTATAAGGCTCCCTCCATAGCAAGCTCCCATTTGCTGTCCTCAGTACTACATGCTTGGAGGAGATAAAGATGCAGTCCAGGCGCTTACCTGGAGGAGCCCACAGCTAAATTGGAAGAACAAATATAACCGATGTGACTCGCTCCAGAATGCTGGAGG
>NW_020184548.1:0-1474 GCF_003031525.2 Neophocaena asiaeorientalis asiaeorientalis | reverse complement strand
TCTGTTTTTATACCAGTACCATATTGTTTTGATTACTATAGATTTGTAATATCATTTCAAGTAATGAATGTACATGATATGGTTTCATAAACCAAGAAGTGTGATTCCTCCAGCTCTGTTCTTCTTCCTCAGGATTGCTTTTGCTCTTTGGGATTTTTTTGTAGTTCCATATGAAAAATAAGGTTGTTTTCTATTTCTGTAAAAAAAAATGCCATTGGAATCTTTATAGGGATTGCATTGAATTTGTAGATCACTTTAGGTAGCATGGACATTTTAACAATATTAACTCTTCCAATCTATGAACATTTCTGTTTATTTGTGTCTTTTAAAATTTCTTTTATCAATTTCTTATAGCTCTCAGTGTACAGATTTTTCACCTCCTGGACTGTACTAACTCCTAAGTATTTTATAGTAAATTAATTTTTTTAAATTTCTTTTTTGCATAACTCATTGTATGTATAGAAACACAACTGATTTTTATATATTGATTTTGTATACTGCAAGTTTATTGTATTTAGTTATTAGTTCTAAGAATTTAGGTTAACAAAATGCTGACCAAAATCTTTAAAAGAAGTAGCTTGGGAATGAAATTTTCACAGAAGTCCATGAAAAGCTCCAACATAGTCTTGGGAGTCTGAAAGGGTGGAATTCAGGGCTTTGTGCATAACCACGGCTGTTCTTATGTTCAGAAAAGAACTGAGAAAACCCGTAGTGTTTATCTGTTCCTGATGTTGAGGCTTTGTAAAAGCAAGAAGTAAAAAGTAAGGCAGAGTTTTAAACTGCTAGCTGGAGCCTTGAAAATATACCTCAACACACATTTAAGGATATATCTGTCCAATTATTAGCTAACCACTAATAACAACAGCAGAAACTTCAGAGACCACATTCTTTACAAATCATTTCAGGTAGTTTTTACTAAGGAACAACAACAATAAATTGTGGTAAAGGATGGGGAACTAATTTCCTGAGTTGTCACATTATAATATTAAAAATGTCTTATTTTTACCAAAAATTACAGATATGCCCATTTACAGAAAAAGAAGCAGTCAATTGAAACCTCTCTCCAAAGAGGAAGCCCAGAAATTGGAAGTGCTAGACAAAGACTTTAAACCTGCTATTTTAAATGTGTTAAACCCAAAAGGAAATCAAATATAAAGAACTAAATAAATGTATAAGAACCATTTTTAAACAAATAGAGAATACCAATTTATGAATAGAAATTGTAAAATACAACCAAATAGAAATTCTGAAGTTAAGAAGTGAAATAATTGAAGTAAAAAATTGGCTAGTGGGTCTCAATAATAGATCTGAATAACGAGAAGAAAGAATGAGCCTACATGAAGATAGGTAAATTGGAATTTTAGAATCTGATAAAAGAAAGAAAAAACTGAATGGGAAAAAAACATATCCTCAGAGTCCTGTTGGACATTATCAAAATAAACATACAGGGCTTCCCTGGTGGCGCAGTGGTTGA
>NW_020184547.1:0-1457 GCF_003031525.2 Neophocaena asiaeorientalis asiaeorientalis | reverse complement strand
TTTTTTGGCCACACTGCATGGCTTGCAGGATATTAGTTCCTTGACCTGTGAAAGCGCCAAGTCCAAACCTCTGGACTGCCAGGGAATTCCCACATATATACTTTTTTATTGTTGCTATCCTGTAACTGTTTAATGTCAAGATACAACATACAAATAGCAAAATGCTTAAAACAGCTATGCATTGTCTAAAGGATAAAGCAAATCCCTGTGTAACCACCACTTAGTCAAGTAACAGAACGCTGGCGCCCTAGAAGCTCCCTGTGAGCCCCTTTCTCATTATAGCCCCTCCTCTCACCCAAAGCTCTTCACTGTCCATGCTTTTTGTATAGTTTTCATCCCAACCAATATAGTTTAATGTTGCCCATTTTTGAACTATACATAAAAAGAGTAACTTTGTGGAGATTCTCTTTTGTTGTGCCTCTTTTACTCAACATTAGGCTTGTAAAATCTACCTTAATCATTGCATATAGCTATGGTTTCATGGCTGCACAGTACTCCATTACATAAATATATCATGATTAAAGACAAACACATTGCTGACATTTTCAACTTGCTTCCAGTCTTCGGGTATTACGAACAGCGCTGCCATAAACGTTCTCATATGCATATCTTCAAGTTCACTGGAAAATGCCAAAGTGTTTTCTAAAATGATTTTATCAATTTACACTCTCATCACCTCTACCTAACCAATTTATTGTGCTTTCTTTTTTTTTTTTTAATCATGCATTTGCTCAAAACAAGATTGGGAGGAATCATAGAACATTATTGCTAGAAGGAAATGAAGAGGTTATTTACTTCAACTTCCTTATTTTAAAAGAATCTAGAGCTTAGAAAGATTGAGAGACTTGCCCAATGTCACTGTGAGGCAACTCTTTGCTTAAAGGCTAGCACACAATCTAGGGCTCCTGCTAAGAGACTAAGCAGCCTTGCAAGGAAGGCAGTCTGGAAACAAAGAGATACAACTATCATCTATACATGTAAACACAGTGCTGACAAAGTGTTTTAAAGCCATTTAGAAAAACACGTCAACAACAACGTTCTGTTGTACAATGAGTTTTGGGAGCCTCATTAGATAAATAAGGACACTGAGGCCCAGAGTGAAATTTCTTACACAACACCACAATTATCAAGTGGCAACACTCCCACAAGACAAGCATGTCCACAATTTTAGCATACATCTGGGCAATATTCTTCCCCCTACATAAAGGGTAAATGTTTGTTTGGTGCCTTTACCTTTTTTATTTTAATAATTTTAATTGTAGTATATGTATTCAACTCCGTACCCTTCTTTCTCCACTAATAACAAATGAATTCTTTGCTATTATCTAATCTTCATAAAACTTTTAATGACTAAGGATATTCCTTTATTTAACCTATCCCCTAGATGCTAGGTACACAGGCCTCTAGGTACCCCTAGGTACACGGACCTCTCACTGTTGTGGCCTCTCCCGTTGCGG
>NW_020184546.1:0-1471 GCF_003031525.2 Neophocaena asiaeorientalis asiaeorientalis | reverse complement strand
TGTTCCATTGATCTATATTTCTGTTTTTGTGCCAGTACTCTTCAGGTGCTTTTGATGTTACTTGTCCACGGATTCACCCCTGATAAATCCTGCCCTCGACCTGCCCCTCTCTAACTTAATTCTGCATAAAAACCCCCTGGGGATGTTGTTATTGTGCAAGTTCTGATTCAGTAGTTCTTGGGGGAAGTGTCTGAGGATTCTAACATGTTCCCAGGTGAGATCAATGCTTATGGTCCGTGGACCACACTTTGAGAAGCAAGGTTTTAAAACCTAAACCTTTGTTAAACATAAACCAAGACTCTCAGAGATATGAGATATGACAGCTATAATACTTACCAGTAAGTAAATTAACAAAGTACTGGTGGTGGTGGTGGAGGTGATTTGGAGGTTTTTAGCTAGTAAGGGGGTTACTTAGTGATTATGCTAATTAAGGATTGAAAACTAACACTTTAGAGGGGACTTGAATTGTCCATAGGTCTGTATGTATTTTGGGTAAAAAATAAATCCTGCTATTTGTTGGACAGAAAAGCCCCTTCAGTTAGGTCCAGTAAGAGTCATTAAAAGATAATGGTATTTTTTCAGCTTCAGCTGTTTAGAACATTTTTGATGAAGCACAGTGTTCAGTTTTATACCACCTAGACAAATGCTGCTACACGTAGGGATTTTTCCTTTTAACACTACTAGTGGAGAATTTGCCCAGCAAAACAGGGTAGGTAGATGATTATGAAGTCATAAAAGTTTGGTTAGCAGATTTATTTTCTCAAGTGCCTTTTTTCCAACATTATTAATTCTGTTTTCATCTTACATTAAGTAATAGATTCAACAGTTGCTAGAATTCAGTGTCAGCCCCTGGATTCAAACAACAAACAGACTTAATGCTGAGTATTATGTGTACGGTAGAGAAGGAACTCTCAGCTTACCATTTATTTCCTTAAGTTGCACCAAGCAGACATGTTTAAAAGACACTTAAGTCTTTTAAACACGTTCAGTTGCCAGAGTGTGTGAAGTCCATGGTTCTTTTGGAAATCCATGAAATACAGATGCTAAGTTTAACCAATAATTTTATGCAATACCAAGGACTTTAGCAAATGTTAGTAAACATAAGTTTTGTTGTGTAGTGATAGTTTTTCAGCAAAGTGTTCTACTGACTCTCTTAGCCAATATCAATCCTGGAAAAAGTATAAAGAGTAGAAACATGTATTTCAGGAAATTAACCATCACAATAAACCTGGAGAGAGGGAAGGTTGTTTGGGACTGTTTGGGGATGGAGGGTCAGGTGAGAGGCTGCAGGTGGGAAGGAGGAGGCCATGAGAGGAAAGGTTGGAAAATCATATTAAGTTGTGTTCTTTGTCTGTCCCCTGAGTTGTCTAGGCACAAATGCTCCTGGTGAATGTAAGGTTCTTGTCCCATCACAGAAAGAATTCAGAAACGAGACAGGGAGGTCAAGAAAGTAAAGTGAGGATTTATTTAA
>NW_020184545.1:0-1399 GCF_003031525.2 Neophocaena asiaeorientalis asiaeorientalis | reverse complement strand
TGTGTGTGTGTGTGTGTGTGTGTGTGTGTATATTTATTTATATAGATATAATTTTCTGAATTTTTATTCTCTAAATGGATGTTTTTAGTGAAATTGGTTCTTGCTTCATATAACAATATCTTCTCTTATTCTGAGGCTCTATTTTGTTTTTTAATTTTCTAAATTTTTTCTGTGGTTTGTTTTGGTCTCTGTCACTCACGTTAGAGGATTTTCTCAAATGTGTGGTGGCCCTTGGTGTCCTAATACACTGAGTGAGAAACTGAAATACTTAGAAGCTCTGTACATGTGAGTGGGGTTTGGAGATTGATGGTTTTCACCATTGTGTGATTGGGCAGGGCCTAGCAATTTCATCAGGGAAACTCTTAAGTTGTCATTTTACATAGACATTTCTTTCGGACTGGTTAGTTTCCTGAGAGAGGAATTCTCCAGTTTCTTGGGAGGTGAACGTGAGTCTCATGGCCAGTTTTCTTTGAGGTGAGTAGGTTTGGGTGATGTCAACATTCAGTTTGTATACTTTTATTGTGTCTCCCTATTTTCAGTCAGGCAACTCACCCCTCTCTTCAGCAGAGTCTGGTATCCCAGACCCCACAGATTTTCTGGTTCGACTTCTCCACAGTGAGCTTCCTTCCCCGAGTTGTGCTGTGGAAGCTGCAATCTTCTGGCGCTTTGGTTGGGGGAATTGCATTTTAACAGCTCCCTATATAAACTTCCAACTAACTCTTCCTATTCTCAGTTCTACCCTGCACGCCTGCCTCCTGATGTCTGCAAGCTTTCTGGGTTTCTGTGTGGAGAACTGACTGACTTCTGGCTTTCCGCCCTGCAAGCTTAGGTTTTAGCAACCTCGGGGCTTTTTAGGCAGTTACACACTTCCAACATTTTGCTGAAATCCTGTTTGCTGATGATCTTTTCTCAAGTTTTCTCTACATTTATGGCGTTAGGAGTTTTGTAATTCTGTACTGTTACTTTAGTGGAGCGTCAGGGGAAATCAAAGATAAATGTGAATATTTAGGTTATCATATTTAATTGGCCACCCTTAAATGGTCTCTAGCTGTTTAAGTGGGTTATAACCCCAGGAATATAACATGTTCCTGGAGGGTAGTAACTGTGACTCATTTTCTCAAACAATGTTTAGCTTGGTGCCCAAGATCTCATAAGTGCTAATAAATCCTCTACTGATTGAAACTGGAATTCAGTAAGGGCCTATTAATTACTATGCTCAAGAGGTAGAGGGATACAGATGTGCATACTTTCCCACTGAGGAAGGCCTAGTCTAGTGGGGGAATTAGAATAAGTATACATCACAGGGATAGGTTCTGTAAAAGCAGTGCCACGACAGCACAAAGAATGGGTATTTGGGGTAAACTTCCTGACATTTTTTTTTTTTTTTTTTTTTTTTGGT
>NW_020184544.1:0-1467 GCF_003031525.2 Neophocaena asiaeorientalis asiaeorientalis | reverse complement strand
CGCAGAGTCTTAACCACTGGACCACCAGGGAAGTCCCCCAAAGCAGTATAATTTTTAAAAGCTAAAGACTTAGACCTTTGGTACACATAGCATATATTTTTCTGCCAACAACAAAAAAAGGCAACTGGGATTTCCCTGCCGGTCCAGTGGTTAGGACTCCTAACTTTGACTGCCAAGGGCCTGGGTTCAATCCCTGGTCTGGGAATTAAAAAAAGAAAAAAAAAAAGGCAACTGCAAAGGGAGGGGCGGGTTTGATTCACCAGAGGGGTAACTACACAAGAAAGTATTGATTCAAATACAATGCAAACTGAACTGTGGCATTATTTTGAGAGAATTATATATTTTAAGAAAAAAATGAATTTAATACTTAGGCTTACAACATTCTCATCAGATTTACTAACATAGGATGGATCCATGAGGAATGATATGTTTTGGTGTTAAGTACAAAATGGTATATATAATGGATCACGGAAAGGGGGTTGAGGGGGATAACTAAAACAGCAGCTGAAATCAAAGCTGAAAGGCTTTTGCTGACTCTAAGTTTAATCTTAAGTGGGCAGAAGGCAAAGAGAACTTTGCCTCCTCACTGGAATGTGCTTCTTTATTGGTCTGCAAGTCTGCATGTGCTGACCTTTAAAAGACAGTGTAAGGTTTCTCTGTTCTCCCTTCTGCTAGTGGGCTGACAGACTGAACATGGGTGGACAATGACTTGGTGGCTCTGGTGTTGGCTGTGTTCAATATTCTAGTGTATTTCTTGTATAAGCAATGGGAGATTTTTGCCATAGATGCATTTTTAATCCTTCAAAAATAAGCAAGGCATAATGAGGTTCAAAAAAAGTTTAAGCAGAAATGAAATTACAAAAGAAAATAACATGATATAACCATCTTGGGGTAAAAAAACAAACAAACAAAAACACTTTCCTAAATATAGCAAGCACCAAAGAGTTTACAAACTAAAATAACAAAGAGTCCCAAACTAAATTTCTTTTAAGAAAACTTGGAAGTAAATTCTGAGTAATCAAAGATACAAAAAGTAGCACGCAATAGGAGATTTTTGTGGTGAATACAGAATTTAAGAATGTATTATACAAACTGAATGGGAGTACAGCATAGATGCTCAATGCTCAACCAATCCGCTTTCTTCTTCCTAGGCACTCAGAAAAACATCTCCCACCAACATCCCTTGCAGGTGAGACCATACTAGGTTCTAGACAGCAGGATTCCAGCTGAAGTAATATGCTTCCCCACAAAACATTCAACGAGAGATCTTTCTTGCTGGTGCTCTTTGTTGTCAACCAAATGAATGCAAAGGAGCTGGAATTCTTCAATCACCACATGAAGCAAGAAATAAACTTTGTGTTAAAGCACTGAAATGCTAGATATATTAGACAGCATTAATTACACTAATTCAGGGATCTTACATATCTAACATACTCATTTTACAAATAAAATGAGGAAGAGACTTTC
>NW_020184543.1:0-1297 GCF_003031525.2 Neophocaena asiaeorientalis asiaeorientalis | reverse complement strand
GGACTCTCAACCACTGCGCCACCAGGGAAGCCCCATCTCTGTCCTTTTAGCGTCCAGCTCAGCTCAAAAGTTGCAAATAAGTTCTCCTTGATTGATGGCTCAACAGATTCTGTTTTGTTTCTACACTTTTTCCATCTCATATCTTGCCTAATAAATGTAGTTACATTTACAGTCTCAAAGCACCAAGTTACAAGCTCCTCAAGGGACGAGACCTTGCCCTGTTTGTCTGTAGTACCTACTACCAGTCCTAGAACACAGAAGGTTCCCAATAAATGTGTTAGCTGATTTGAAATGAACTGGCTTGAATTGGATGGGGCATTGTGGAGGGTGGATGATGAAGGCCAATTGAGTCACAGAGGGTGCTATACTAACTGCCTTGAGTAAATTAATATGCTGAAATAGAGAACACAATTCTAACAGGAATTCCCTCTTAAAATGAGGGTAAGGGGCAAAAGTGAGGGTAGGAGTCATGTCCAGAGGGGCAAAAATCTCTGCCTTGATTCTCGGTCCGATGGATGTGGCCCTGCTCCATCTCAGCCTCTCTTGCCTGTTTATACCTCCTGCATGGGGACCCTAGATTCACTTGCTCCTCAAGAGCAAAGTTTTCTTCACTGTACAAACACTGGGCTACCACCTTTGCTATCTCAGCTAGGAGGCTGGGAATGGGCAAAGGGGAGGCATGCCAAGGGCACACCGTGTTCCTTCACCATTCGCTTTCAAAGTATTCTGGCCTCATCTTCCAACCATGAAGCTTTTTGTTATCTCTCCTCTCCTTTTCAGCTCAATCAGTATCAACACTGGCAAATCTCACTGGGAAAAACCAAAGTTTAGACAATGCAAATTGCTTCAAGCGCTTCCTAATAAGATTGTGGATCTTGCTAATATTACAATAAGTGACGGTAAGACTGTTCTGTACACGTTAGAGAAATAATGGAACTCAGTTTGTCTACTTGACCCGAGACCAGAGAGAGTACAGGCAAACCACCCGTAGGAATACCTACCTGACAACAATCCAATTTCAGAAACGAGGTAGTTACATTGGTGGAGGTGGGAGTGGAGCATGAGAAGTCAGAACTGTCAGTGTTTTTTGTTTTATACTGTTTTTTATTCTATAATTGTTGGCTAATTATTTTTGTTTTATTTTAATTTTTTAAAGGTTTTAATAGATAATACTTCATATAGTTCAATACTGAAAAAATAAAGAAATGTATGCAGCCATTCAGTTAGTATCCAAGGAGATATCTATGCATCTATAAGGAAATGCGTGTGTGTGTGTGTGTGTGTGTGTGTGTGTGTG
>NW_020184542.1:0-1459 GCF_003031525.2 Neophocaena asiaeorientalis asiaeorientalis | reverse complement strand
GAAGGCAGATTCTTAACCGCTGGACCACCAGGGAAGTCCCTCTCTCTCTTTTGATACTTCCCAATATACCAGTCTCTTCTGTGTCTCTTACAAATAATTAAAATGATACATAATGACTAAGAAAGAAGATAAGAAGAGGTCTAGTGCCCAAAGCTCATACCTACAGAAAGGATCACTGTGCAAGGTGATTCCTCCTGAGTGAGACTCCTTAGTTTTCAAAAAGTCATCTTCTTTTGCCATTAACCCAAAGTAAGGAAAGCTTTTTGACATTTTTCCTTGGGTTTTATATTTATAGGTAAATCATGGCCCTTGGGGTTTTGTATTTATGTCAATAGTTAAAATGTGGAGTGTGTGCACATGCGTGTCAGTGGTGGGGAAGAGGTGGTGTGAGTGTATTTGGAACAGGCTGAGAGCTGTGATCTTAATTTAGCAGTGGAGGTGATTGTAGAATGAGATGGAATACTGGGAGAAAAAAGGTATGTCTTGAAAGTGTGGATCAAACTCATGTAATTCCTGTGCACTGTCAGACAGTCTATAGCTACCTCTCACATGTGACTTTCAGAAAAAAAGGTAACTTCATTTGGCAATCAATGTATTGCCTTCCCAGTTTGCTTTAAATGCACTCAAAAGGGATTCTGACCATCATATCATTTGTACCCTGTCAAAATAATAATAACTTTACTGCTTACTCCGACTACTATTTTTTGGTACAAAAAAGATTGTACCAAACATCCTCATATACAGGTATTTGCATACTTTTTTGATGATCTTTCTTAGAATAGATTTTTATAGGTAGGATTCCTGGGTGAAGGTTATGCACAGTAAATTGCATTCATTTGAAAAATGTTGTCCTTCATTTTTGGACCAAACTATGCTTCCACTTATGATATGTAAGAAAACCCATTTCCCACCACACACACCAGCCTATAGGGTCATTTTTTTAAAAACGTCACTGTTTTTCATTTTCATTTCTTTAATCACTAAAGAAGTTAATATTTATATGTGCTTATTGGCTGCTAGTATTTTTACTTTCATGAATTGCTTTTGAAAAAAAAAGGTCTATTTTCCCCTTAGGTTTATAGTATCATCAAATAATAGCATACTGAATGCATTTAAAAAAAAATCTATCAAATCCTTTTTAGTCTTATAATGGCCCTCTGAAATGGTAAAGATAAATTTTATTGCTTTTATTGGAAAGATAGAGAAGCTGCTTTCTCATAATAAGCTAATGGTGGAAGTAATCACAGAATCCTGGTCTCATCCGCTCCTTTTTGCTTCCCCCTTTGCCCTGCTGCCTATCAACCTGGTTGACCAGAGTACCCTTTAGCTATAGCTGTAAATGAATATGAAGAGTATTCCATATTCCCATTAAGAACTCCCCCCAAAAAAAGAGTATCCCATAAAACAAGGTAAGCTGAACCTACCTCCTAGAGGAATGGAAATAAAAACAAAAATAAAC
>NW_020184541.1:0-1461 GCF_003031525.2 Neophocaena asiaeorientalis asiaeorientalis | reverse complement strand
CTGCGCCACCAGGGAAGCCCTATTAATATATATTTTAGTGTTATTCCTATACAATTAGTGACCATGTGTATCAGCAATGCATACCATTTTCTTTGTGGTGGAGCTCAGTTACTACTACAATTCAGTGATAAGTTCTTTTTTCAGCCTGTGGAAATAATTACGTTGTCAAATACCACTTCATGATTAAAAACTTTTCTAACCAGGAATAGCTTCCCTTTCACAGTAATTACTTGTGCAAGTATCCTTTTTAATAGAAAATAAACGCTGAACAAACTGAAGTCAGGTCATTTTTTCCTCTCCTGCTAAAATAATTGCATGAGTAAGAGGTGATTCCAGTTTGGGGGATGTTTGTAGTTTTATATGTTGCATGGCATTCAGTCTTCAGCACCCTTAGACACCCTGCTCTGCAGCTTGAAATGTTTCGCTTTCTCAGAGTCAAGGCTGAAATGGATACATCTTCCTTTAAAATCAGCTCTCTTTAATTCTTCCTTCCTGGGTGATATTAAGCCCTCGATTTTTACACATTTTTCTTTAGCAGCTGTAGCTTCTCCCCCTTTACTATTTTGAGGTTCCAAATCCAGTTCCAGTTATGCGACCTTGGGGAAGTTAAACTCAGGCTCAGTTTAAAAAACTGGGAATAGTGATTTTACCCCACAGGCTAGTTGTGGGAATTATATGAGAAATTTACATTTTAGGAGAGTGGCTGGTACATAATTAGCTCAGTCAGTGTTCATTCTCCCACTTACTTATTGATTTTCTATTTTGGCTTATGGCATACAGGTGGTGCTCACATCCTACCGTGAGCATTGGAGCCAGTTGCCTACCTCCCTGATACAAAGCTTCCTTTCTAGTTTTTGTTTTTATTTTTTCCTATTCTTTCCTCTATTTCTATAAACATTTTAGAAAGAGTTTTTAAAAGTCTCTTTCAGACTGGCCTCTTATCTGCTCTTCCTGGGTGTGAATTCCCTTGTTTATTTTGAGTGCTAATGCCAGCTCATGGTTGGATATTTCTCCCATGCTTTGCAATCTTGGAGTAGAGCTGGTTCCGCAGGAATCGTTTTCCCTGAACAACCCATTTGTCCTGTGTTCAAGAGCAGTACCTATGGGAAGATTTTGAATTTACCTTGCTGGGGTGCTACAGATTTCTCCATGGGCTGTGTTGTATGTTAACTTCTGTTTTTCAAGACAACACCGATTGAGTGGTTCCCCACTGGTTCATAAAACTTCCAGTTTATGCTGAGAAAACCCCTCAGGTCCAGCTTCTTTTCTGCCTAGGAGGAGGTTGGCTATAGTCTCAATTGTGGACAGTTTTAAAATTGTATTCGTATCTCATCCCTGCAGGGTTTATTAGGGTCTGGTACCACTGCAAGACTTTCAGCTTTATGCCAGCATGACATTCTGACTTTTTGTTTCCTCTTTATTTCTTTTTCTTTTTTTTTTTTTACATCTTTATTGGAGTAT
>NW_020184540.1:0-1460 GCF_003031525.2 Neophocaena asiaeorientalis asiaeorientalis | reverse complement strand
GTGTGTGTGTGTGTGTGTGTGCGTGCGTGTGTGTGCGTGTGCGCGCGCGTGTGTGCGTGTGCGTGTGTGTGTGTGCGTGTGTGTGTCAATAGTTGATTTTATTGATGAGCCACGTTTCATACCTTTCACTCACTGAACGACCTTGGGCCAGTCTCTTGTCTCAGACTCCTAGGACTTTTGTCCTTACACGAGGAAGTAAGGAAAGAAGGCGGGGTTGGAGCACATTCACGCAGCTGCCTCCAGGACCTTGGCATGCCAACCAGCCGGTTTCTGCCCTGGGGCCGTCGCGGACTTTGCTTGTCCTCTTTGCTCTCTGGAACCTGCTTGGGCAGTTCCCAGTCCTGTGGTTTGCATGTTTCCCCATCTCTCTGTAATAAATCCCACTTCGCTTGTCTCTCGGTCAGAGCCTTAAATGATCCAGAACCCGGTGATTACTTGGTCATATATGCCCCACCTCGAGCGAACCGGCCATCCAGGAGGCTGGGGTTCAGAGAAAACAATGCAGCGCTGCCGCTCAGATGTTTGAGTTTCTCGCCGGTTCGCCCAGTATTTTCCTCTGAAGTTTGTGTGTGCAGACAGTGCTGTTATCCCAGGCGCATGAATGGAAATGTGGAAAGGTACAGACTTGTTTTTCTTCTACTCTGTCGAAACACTGCTGCTTCCCCTTTCTGGTGATGCTACTCTTTTAGCTTCTGCTTTGGGTTGCCTCCTCTGTCCTGCTTTTATAAGGATAAAAAGTTCAGAACCTTATTCTGTGGTAAAACTCCGGTAATCGGTCATTGACCACTTAGCCTGGAATTTTAACTTAGAGCCAGGGATGTTCCCCAGGTGACGAGTGTCTATTTTGTCCCATCAGTTTCTGGTCTTGTGTTAATAGGAGTTCACTGTGTCAGACAGTGAACCTGGCCTGTCTCTGCCTCATTCCGTTCCTTTCAAGTTAGGGTCCAGCAGGAAGGGCCTGCTCGTTTAAGGCAGTGTCTCTTGAAGCTGATGGAGATGTACAGCAGGGCAGGGCGTGACTACCAGCTGGCTGAGCCATCCATATCCTTTGGGGAGGTTAGTGCCCATGAAGAGGCCGAGTGGTAGTCTGTAAAAAAACAACAGCAACAACAAAAAAACCTGACAGCAGCTCTCAGCAACATATTCAGCTAAAGCTTTGATTACTTGGAATATTCAGTTGACTAGATTGATTTTCCACGCTCTGCTCCTGAGGACCTTCCAGGCTTCTCTGTGCTGGGGTGGAGAGCAGCAAACATATGACCTCCTGGTGCCCAAACCGTCTGTACAAGTTTTCCTGCTGAGACTTGTCTAGCTCCTTGCTGGGGGCTTTTTGTTTGTTTGTTTGGGTTTTTTTTTTTTTTGTAGCATCTAAGGCTTAATTCTTTCTTATTTTATTTATTTTATTTTTGGCTGTGTTGGATTTTCATTGCTGTGCACAGGCTTTCTCTAGTTGCGGTGAG
>NW_020184539.1:0-1459 GCF_003031525.2 Neophocaena asiaeorientalis asiaeorientalis | reverse complement strand
TCCACTCCATTGTCAAACACCAGTGTGGATGAGACGTCCCTCCTGCCTTGCACCATTTTGGCAGAGCAAACTGATGGGAAGTCAGAGTCTTTGAAACAAAAAAGCAAACTTGTCCGTTTAGAAGGATGGAACATTATTTCCCAGGTAACTCATGGTTGGTCACTGCAGTGGGTTGAAAGTGACCCCCAAGAAGCTATTTCATGGCCTGACCCCCAGAACCTGTGCATGGAACCTTTATTTGGAAAAAAGAGTCTCTGCAGATGTAATTAGGGCTCCTGAGATGAAGTCATCCTGGATTTCCCAGATGGGCCCTAAACCCATTGACACGTGTCACACAGCTGATAAGAGACACACAGAGGAGAAGCACCTAGGGGAGAAGGGCGTGTGGGGACAGTGCAGCCACAGCAAGCCCGGGAGCCTCCAGAAGGTGGAAGAAGCAAGAAATGGAATCTCTCTTGAGCCTCAGAGGAAAGTACGGCCCTGCTGACACCCTGATCTCGGACTTCTGGCCTCTAGGGCTGTAAGAGAATCCACTTCTGTCATTTTAAGCTGCTGGGTTTGCAGCCATTGGTGGGGGAGCCTGGAACCCACGAGGTTCGTGGAACTTCGCACACAGAGGAGCTGGCAGAAGGAAGCTGGGTGGGCAGGGGCTGCAGCCTGGGAGCAGACCCTCTGTCCGCTGTCCCATGTGGACTTCCTCTGCCACGCCCCACGTGCATCTTAAACGGTAGCAACGTGGCCAGCCTGGCGGGGCACCCCTGTCCAGACGTGAGACGGTCCTGTTGGGACACCCTGCCGGCATGAGGTAAGGGCCTGCAATGTGTTTGAGGGCATGCTAATGGAATCCAGCCGTCGGCTTCCTTACAGAGAAAGGGGATGCCCCTCACTGTTTACAGGAACAAACCTCAGGTCTGGATGCCTCCGCATCTCCTCTAAATATAACTATTTGCAGGAAGATGCAGGTGTCTTAGAGGCTGTGGGTCCCACTTGCCACACGTCTCTATCGAGGGCGGCAGTGTGATTTCCTTCCCCTTTACAAATAGAAAAAATAACTCCACCTGAGTAGGCAGGATTTGGAATGATTTTGTTTTGTTTTGTTTTGTTTTGTTTCTTTCAGGCCAGGCTTCGAATGCCAAAAGAGCAACTGGAACTTTTAAAGTGAGTGAGATGTTCTCATGTGTGGGACTTTCTGGTGTGGGTCCAAACACTGAAATGCTTTTGTAAAATTACAAAACTAATTTCTACTTCTGTGGATCATTCTTTAAGGAAATATACACTGGGAGGTGCTTTCAATATTATTTATTATTTTTTTAAAAAAGGAAACAACCAAGATGAGAAAAACAGGTCGAAGGTTAAACATGTGGAATGGAGAATTATGAAGCCATTAAAATAATTCTAAAATACGTTTACTGATCTGGGAAGTGCAGTAGGACACAAAATTATTTTGTAACAATGTTTT
>NW_020184538.1:0-1445 GCF_003031525.2 Neophocaena asiaeorientalis asiaeorientalis | reverse complement strand
TCAACCACTGCGCCACCAGGGAAGCCCTAAAAACATTTTTATTTTATATTGGAGTAGAGTTCATTAACAATGTTGTGTTAGTTTCACGGGTACAGCAGAGGGATCCCATCATACATACACATGTATTTCTTCTTTTTCAAAATCTTTTCCCATTTAGGTTGTTGTGATCAGAACTCTTAAGATTGACTCTCTTAGCAAGTTTCAGTAGGTACCGTTAACTGTAGTCACCATGCTGTACCTTACACCCCCATGACATTTGATAACTGGAAGGTATATATTTTGTACCTTTTGACCTCCTTCACCCATGTCACTCACCTGGGAAATAGGGGACTTAGGAGATGACAGAGATGATTAAGAGGAGGTCATTAGGGTGGGCCCAAACCCAATGTGACTGGTGTCCTTGTAAAAAGAAGACATTTGGACCCAGACATGTATGGAGGAAAGACAATGTGCAGACACAGGAAGAAGGTGGCCATTGACAAGCCAAGGAGAGAGGCCCTGAGAAGACACCTTGATCTTGGACTTCTGGCCTCCCGTCTGTGGTACTTTTATGGCAGCCCTAGCAAACCAATTCCGTGGGTTTTTCTAACACCCTGCAGAGGGCTGCAGAGAAGAGGAATGAAACAGGTCTGCTCATCACAGAAGCTCTGTCCACTGTCGATGGCTCCTTTACTTTAAGGTGTAACTCCTGATTTGAAAAATTTAAGTTGTCAATTCCCCGGAGTTTGAAAGAAGTTCTGAAAAGTTAAATGGACAGAACTTAAAGGAGTTATTTTATGTGAGAGTTAATAGGGCCCTAAGAGGAACTCTCCACCTCCCTTATTTTACAGATGAGGTAATGGTACCAGATGTAGCTGCCCCCCACCCCCCGGGCTGGGCAGGGGTAACTGGCTAGAGCATTGCTTCCTAATGAGGAAGCAGAATAGAAGCCCTGCTCTTGAGTGCCTCACATCAATCTGGATGTTTCTAAGTCCTTCAGGGCCCCAAGGAGGGGTTTGGAGTGTGTCTGGGGTAGGAGCAGAGCAAGAATCCTGGATGTACTTTTTTCTTTCCATCCCCTCTCTCCGCACAGTTCCTCCAGAGTGGAAGAAGCAAACATTTCTCTTATGTCTCATCGTTTCCAGAAAGACAGTGGGCCCCAGGGCTGAATCAGGGTGATGAACACTCCTCCCTTGCCTGGGATTCAGGGGTTCGCTGCTAAAACCTTAACAGTCCTGGGACGAGGTGGGCAGCCTAGGCCTAGCTCTCTCAAGCCCCCGGGCTTTCATTCCACACACATTGAGAGGAACCCGGTGATGTGTTGAACTGAACTTGGGTTTGTGTTTTCTAAAGACAATGAAGAAATCTCTTTGGCTTAGTAGGTCTCAGGGAGGGGAATTCCCATCTCCCTCAGGGGCATTTGGAAAAGATTGGGAGCATTTTATTTATTTATTTATTTATGGCTG
>NW_020184537.1:0-1456 GCF_003031525.2 Neophocaena asiaeorientalis asiaeorientalis | reverse complement strand
AAAAAAAAAAAGAAAAAGTTAGTTCAAGACTCATCTACTCCATGAAAACTTCCATTGTTTTCCCCCAGACACATCTGTCTGTCCACCCAACCATCTATCCATCCATCTGTCCAACCATCCATCTGTCCGTCCATCCATCCATCCATCTGAAATGAGAATGTAAGCTCCCTCCACCAGAATGTTATGGCAGTGGTTTTATCTGGTTTCTTCACTGCTGGATCCCCCACACGCTGACTGGTGCCTGGCACATAGTAGTTGCTCAGTAAGATTGATGGAAGGATTTCACTGAGTGGCTGTTTATTACGTGTCTGCACGTACAGGCCATGACCACCTCTTTGTCTCCCCTGTAGTCCGTCCTCCTTCCGTTGCACTTATAGCCTCTTATTCTGTGCATTTGTTTTCATGCCTGCTTCCAATTAAATCATCATCTCCTTGAGAATCTTTGTCTTATTCATCTTCAGATCTGGCCAGGAATCTGGCAGGAATTCATATTTGATAAAAGAAGCCTGCTAAAAAGACATGGAGTTAGAAAACGAAAGTTTAAATCTCAGTTTTACCATGATTTATTTATTGTCACTTTCTTGGTATGTAAAATGAAGATGAGAATTCTCACCCTCCAGCATTTTGGGAGTAGAAAATGAGATCAGTTCACGAGAGGGCTTGTGGATGGGACTGCTAAGTAACCAAGCCTCCTGAACCTTGTCATCTACGGATATTTTCTAGTGGAGTGTGGGCAGTGGGATCAGGAAGCCGGGCTGCATTGTCTACTTTAGGTCTCTTCCGTTCCTGGGCTAGTACTTCCCAAGTCTGACGTCCCGATACTGGTAGTGACTGATGTTATCTTGCGGAGCATATCATTGTCCTGGCCCCACACCTGGGTTCGCTCTGTGCTTATAGCCTCAATCTTGGCTGAAGAACCTCCTGTGATGCCTGCTCAGGAATGCGGCTTCCCACCCTCTTGGGAGGTTAACTTTCCCCATGGCCTGAGTGTGTTTCAGAGAGCTGGGTTTGGGGCATTCAGGAATAGTTTTGATCAACCCCTGCCTCTTAGCGAGACAGGATAAGTGTGGCCGAGTGCCTTAACAGTGAATCCTGGGACATCAGCGCAGAAGTGAGGTTTCTGCCAAGAACACATGACGTGTGTGCGCTGGAGGGCTGGTGCCGAGTGGAGGGCCAGGGAGGGCCTGGTCCCTAACTAGTGTGTTCCCGTGGATGCTGATCCGCCGCTAGCCACCCTGTGGCTGCATACCGCCACAGATTAACCCCCAGCACATTCCGTCAGGAGCCCGCTGCTCCAGATCCCACAATGACTTCCTTATTTATTTGGGGAGGGGGTGGGGACGTCTTACTCTGCGTTTAACACTGCTTGTAGCCTAATTCCATCTCCTCTCCCCAGTCCCCCCTCTCGTCACTGTATTCTCCCACAGGTGTGGCGTTTGAGTCAGCCAGTGCCCTC
>NW_020184536.1:0-1443 GCF_003031525.2 Neophocaena asiaeorientalis asiaeorientalis | reverse complement strand
GGCGGACTCTCAACCACTGCGCCATCAGGGAAGCCCTATAGTAGCCTTTTTATTTTTTTCCCAGCATGGCAGTCCATTTGCAGTGTAAGATATTTGAAAGGACCCCAAGATCTCTGCTCCTTGTGGCTCTGGCATGTAGTGCACTCCCCAGAGCTACAGGCTGATTCACATTTGCCCCTTACAAGGTCACCGATGTCTATTGTTGACTCCAGCCCTTGCTACTACAGTGAAGGACATAGTCAGACTTTGCTGAGATCTCTTTTCATTTAATTTCCAGACTTCAAAGAAACCTGAGGTGATAGGTCTTTTCTTTGTGGTATTTAGCAAAGATTCCTTCATTTCTTAATTACCAGCATTGCTATGTTTCCTATTTATGATAGCTATAGGTTATTTCAGTAGAAAACTTGGATGGAATATAAGGCAGTTAAATGTATCCTCAAGTCACCATTTTTAGCTGAAAGCCATCTCTGCCTTTCTGAAATCTGGGACAGCTACCAAATCAACACCCCCATGTACTAGTAATGGCTGGCAGAGTAGGGAATTGGGGGCAGAAGATTTATGCCCTATATTTATTACATTTCTCAGTCATCACCTACAAGCAGATGTCTTCTACAAGAACATCAATTTGGTGGCCAAGAGTATCTTGGAAAGAGGAAGCCAAGATATTTTCCATAATGCTTCATCTTCCAGTGTTTTTGATATCTCAAAGTCACCAGATCAATTAAATGTTCAGTAATGGCCATCTGCTTTCTGCATTCTGCAATCCCATCTGTTGCTGCTGTCAGGGTCCTTCAGGATCACAGGTAGATAGCTTTCTAACATCTCTGTTTTACCCCCTACAAACCGTTTCTTGTTAATAAGATTTACCTTAAGGTGGATGGAAATTTAAATAATTCCTTCCACATGTAAATTTTCTTCTTTTAAATTTAGATTGTCAGCATCCCTTTGCACACGCCCACCAACTAGACAGGAATTTTGACAAGCATTCCCAGGTTTTAATAGTGACATTAAGTTTCCTTTTAAAATTCTAGACACACATACTTGGCTTATCATTTTATACTTAGGTTTTATTTCCCATATAATTTTGTTCCTCAGGTACTGGCCAGATTTCCTCTTATTTTCAACTAATTACTGTGTAGTAGGCAGTGCTCAAATTCAGTGAGTTAGGAGCAAAACTTTTGGAAGCTTAGCATTTGGCCAAAGCCTTGAAACTTCAGCAAGAAGAATGCCAAGACTTCAGTTATTTCTGGGAAGTACATGCGAGATAGGACACTTGAGCAGAGAAGCCTGTTAAGGGCTGAGGTTTGATACAAGCGCTACTTTGGGGACTTAGCAGGAAAGCCTAGATGGAGTGACACTTAATGTGAGTGAACCCAGTGTTATTCATAAGAAGATTGCCAGGGGCTATTTTTTTTTTAACATCTTTATTGGAGTATAATTGCT
>NW_020184535.1:0-1441 GCF_003031525.2 Neophocaena asiaeorientalis asiaeorientalis | reverse complement strand
GGAGGGGTGGGAGAGGGGTGGGGGAGGGCATGGGCTGCACCACAGCATGCAAGTTGACTGTGCAGATTCTGCGAATTGCCTCTTCCTCTTTCTCCCAAGGCGATGACGAAAAGAAAAGCTACATTTTTATAAGTTGGGTCTCTAGGTAGTGTTGAATGGTTTAATCCTGTTTTGGGGAAGCAAGGTCTTCCTTCCCTTTTGTGGGGGAACCAGTTATGACTCTTGTATAGTTTTCTGCAGTTTGGTAAAAGACCTGAGCTTGTGAAGTGAGTCTGTTGCATAACAATTTAAAACATGCCTGGGTGGGTGGCCTGTTGGTGGACGCCAGTCATTGTGGAGTGGCTTATCTGAGGATGAATAATATGAACTGGCCTCTGTGAAATGATTTTATTTGAAGACAATGGCTGCTGTTTCTTCAAACCCTGTAGGAAGGGATGTAAGTTTGGGGTGGTGATAGGCGTATTGCTATCGTAAAGCAATACAAATACCAGTGCTTGGTGGGCTCATCAGGAAATATTCAATTTCTAACCCTCCTGTCTTGGGGGAAATTTCTGGGTCACTTTTCTAAACTTGTTGGAACCATGGAGCACAAACCCTCTCTGCACTAGTACACCGTTAAAGGTATTCTTAAAAGAACCCAAGGTTCGCCATTTGGGCTGCCTCAGCCTCTGCAGTTCAATGTGCGTGCCTGTCAGGAGGACCAAGGATGGCTCCTGGGAGGCCAGACCTCATCGCCATGATGCAACTGCAGAAGTCTAGGGACTCCTTTAGCCTCTGATGGCTGAGAACAATCGTGTGGGGACCCCCTACTAGATGCCACACATTTCGTATATCGTGTGTCTAATCTGCACGACAGCTCTGTCGGGTGGGTGGCAGTACACCCGTTTTACTGATGAAAATCTCAGTCTCAGAGAGGGGAAGTGACTGTTTAAAGGCCACACCATGTTCCAAAGTTAGGGTTTCAGTCTGGCTTCCTGGACTTCTGAGCCCAGGCTCTCTCTTCTAGGCTACACTGCCTCTTCCATGTGACTATTCTAGAATTTTTTCTAGTAGAGAGTAAGATTACTAAACAAGCTACTTTGAGAGAGGACTCTTCCCAACATATGAACCCCTCGTATTTGTGCTTAATTGTACTGTCTTTGTTATCAACTTTCTTTAAAACCTTTCACTGGTTCCTTATGACCTGCATGACAAATCCAAGTTCTGTAGCCCCTGACGGCCTCCCCACCTTCATCCCTTGCTTGCCCGCAACACTTTAGCCCCAGGGAATGGCTCGAAGGTCCCCAGAGAGTCCTGACTGATGTACACCCTCATGGTTTTCCCTGTGCTGCTGCTTCTCCTGCAGGGCCTTCCCGGCTTTCCCCTCCTTTCCCTGACCAGCACCTTGTCTTCAGTTTTCAAGAGTTCAAGGGCTTCCCTGGTGGCGCAGTGGTTAAGAATC
>NW_020184534.1:0-1401 GCF_003031525.2 Neophocaena asiaeorientalis asiaeorientalis | reverse complement strand
AAAAAAAAATCTATGTACAGCTAGGTTTGAGAATTCAAATTGTAGACCATTGGACTTTCCATCTCTGCCCCTTCCCATCACATTTCTGAACTTGTCTTTGGGCAATTTCTTCATAAGGTGACAGAGAATAGGAAAGAACGGGATGAATCTTAATTGAGTTAATTACCAGGGCAAAGAGGAAACGAAATACTTCCTGCCTAACACAAGCTTATCATCACTGCTTCCCATGCTCATGGCTTCTTTCAATTTCTGACTTATCATTTCCTCTGTGCCTATTCCTTCATGCTGTCAGGGTTCCCCTGTGAATTGCTACCTTTCTGAGGTTTGTGCCCCTACCAGGAAGCCAGTCTCTGGTTTTAGCTGCAGCAGGAAAGCAAACAAGAAACAGGTGGAGATTCTTAATTTCTTTTGTGCCACAAATACCTTGGCACAGACTGGTGAATTCCACAGATCCCTTCTCATCATATGTTTTAAAATTCATACAATCAGATATGTAGGATTACCAAGACAACTAATTATGTTGATATACACATATCAACACAATTTGAAACATTTTTAATAAATGTGCTTATTTAATAACTCATTAAATAACACGATCTAGCAACAAATCTATTATCTGCGGTCATTTTGATGGAGTGATGAGTATAAACAGTATTTCAAGGCATCTGCAGCAACTGTGAAGATAATAGTAGCTGTTAATACCATTATAGTTGGTTGCCTACATTTATAATTGAAGTATATGTTAAGTTTCAGGTAAAGGCTGGTAAAAATAAAGATGTAATTTTTTTTTCCCCTATTGAGTTCATGGACCTCTCGAATGCAATTTATGGACACCCCCTTAAGTCTCCCTAAATCCCCTGAGCGAGACAGTTTCAAATTCTAGTCTTATTGTGACTTTCTGGACCAGAAGCCATTAGCTAGTGAGGGTGATTAGGTGGGCAAGCTTGGTCATATTACCTACAAGGAAGCTGAGATAAGGAGGGCTGAAGTGACTGTCCAGGGTCACACAGCTGGTCAGTGGGATTGAACTCCAGGTCTTTCCCCATGTCAACCTTCCTAGCAGCTAGAAATATCTTGATTGTTCTCTTGGTCTGTACCAGCTTTGCCAACTACTTGCTATTTACTAACTGTATTATTTATTCATAGTGTCGCTTTAGATTCTAATAGCTACATGCATACCTGTTATTTCCTTCCTATTATAACTTTAGGTTTAAGTCCAAGGAATTCAGTCTTATTTTCTTTTGTGATCTCATTAACCTCATAGTGGATGCTCAATAGCAAATGAAAAAGAACAACAGATTCCTGAGCTGTAGCTTTTCAGTCCTTTTAAAATATCTAAAAACACATAGTGACAAAATGGGATAACAGGGGCTTCCCTGGTGGCGCAGTGGTTGAGAGTCC
>NW_020184533.1:0-1454 GCF_003031525.2 Neophocaena asiaeorientalis asiaeorientalis | reverse complement strand
TCGGACCCGCCCTGCCCCCTGACTGCGAGACAGTCCTGTGGAAAATTCGAAACACCTGTGCCCCGACCCGCGCCTCACCCTGACCCTGACCCTGACCCTCGCCCTGACCCCTCGCATTGCGGGCGTGTGAGCTGCCCGTGGACAAGTGCCCACCGGCCTCACCGGCCTCCGGCTCCCCAGGGTGCCTCCCCCAGGAGCCATGTCCTTCTGTCCTTCTCCCAGGGGGGTGTGGGCACAGCCCCTGCTTCTCTGCCTGAGCGGGCCGGGCACCCTGAGGCTGCACAGGAGATGCCCCCCCAAGGCTGCCCCATTCCTGCCGTGCCTGAAGCAAGCAGCTCAGAGCCATGTGGGTTCAGACAACCGTTAATTAGGGGCCCCGGGGCCCAGCAGGACCGCTCTGCCCCTCCCACGACCCGAAGTCCCAGGCGGCCAGCTGAGAAGGGGGTCTCCAACAACGAGCTGGCCAGCCAAGGCCCTACACCCCAGGGATGTGCTGTCAGCCCCACAAGCTCCTCAGGCCTCCAGGGAGGCCTCCATCTGAGCCACAGGGCCAGTGGCCCATGCGTGAGCGCCCCCCAGCCGGGACCCCACCCCAAGGGGCTTGCCCTCCTCTGGAGAGTCCCTGCCACTGGGCAGTCTTTCCTCCCAAGGCGGGGGTGGGGGCCAGTGTGCGGGCACCTTGTAGGGGTCCTGGGTCCAGGTGAGGATGAAGCACCCCCCAGAAGCTCTCTGTGTAGCACCCTAGAGGGGGTGCCCAGGCGTCTCCCCCCACACGTCCTGGACAAGCCCCCTCTCAGTCCCCAGGTGCCCACGCTGACTCGCTGGACCGACCCCCAGGGAGACCCCTGGCAATTGAGGTTTCACCGGAGATGTGTGCAGGGCCCCGGAGGGTGTGTGCCAGTCCCCTGCTCAGAGGTGAGTGACAACGGGGCCGCTGCCCGCTGAAGAATTTTCCGAAGGCCAGGTCCTGATAAAGCAGCGCCCCAGATCCTGTTTGGCCACCACTGGACTGGCTGGCCGTGGCAATTACCGGACGGGAGCGTGGGGCACAAGCAGGCGGGGTGGGGCAGGGCCCCTGGCCCCTATATAAGGCGTCGGGGGAGGCCACTCGGGCCGCACAGGTGCAGCAGCCTGCCCAGTGCCCCGTGGTGGCCGCTGTCCTCTCCGCGCCATGCTCGGGCCCCAGTTGCTGCTGCTTCTCTCCTGCGGGGGTGCCCTGCTCAGCGCCGGTGAGTGGGGGTCTGCAGGCCGTGCACCAGGGTCGGCCAGACACCCTCAGAGGGCTCCCGCACGTGGGAAGTCCTCCCAGGCCTTCTCGCCTCTGCGGCTTGGCCGTGGGGACACTGATGAATGGGAATGGGAGGCGAAGCCAGGCCCGGGAGGCTTCTCCTCGCTCTGTGGCTGCCCCACACTTGCCAGGCCCCCGGGGCTCCTACTCAGGGCCAGGATGCCCT
>NW_020184532.1:0-1453 GCF_003031525.2 Neophocaena asiaeorientalis asiaeorientalis | reverse complement strand
AAATTCATTCCTCAAGGGAGGATTTGTGTTTCTTTCTGCCATGGGTATGAGGACATTACAGACCTGAGTCCAGTTTAAATGAGTCCAGAAATGAAGAATTTTAGTGTATGATATTCCTTACCACGTAAACAGTATAAATTTTGATCCTAAATCCATGTCTGAACCTTCCAGTGGCTATAAATTCTCAGGAGAGCTTTTCTCCCCTTCTCTTCTAGACAGTTTTCTTTCCTGCTTACCTCTGTGAAGGGTTATTTATTCACTTGTTTCTAGTGAACTCTTTTCCCTGTGAATGGCTTTTCCTGAGCATGGCTTTTATGCTAGATGGAGCTCTCTGCTCTTGGAAGATGTACAGTTCTGGGCAGCCTGGGTATAAAGGTTCTCCCAGGGCACCCAACTGCTTCAGTTCTCACTTCTTTCCCTATATTCATACTACTGCTTTCCTGGAAGCCTCTTGCATTCATTTAAAAATTGTTTCTAGTATTTCATCTAGCAATTTTTCAATGAATTTAGAGAATTATGAATGAATTTCTCTTATTTTTTCAAGTAGCATTTAAATACAGTTGGAAAATGGTACAGATATTTGTGGGAGAGATCGTTGTCTTTTCATTGTCTTTTCTATTGCTCATGTTGGGTGTGAATTGGTGTACCACTCAAAATGACGCCATCAATGCTCAGAATTGATGAATTCTGAATAGCACACATTAGAATCTTTGTCCATATGAGGCCTGTGAAAACCCAATACTCACTTTCCCACTAAGCGATTTTGTTAACCCCTCTGGTGTTAAGCCACCCTTTGGGGCTTGGTTTTTTCCTCATCTCTATGATGTATTGGTTTATCTAGTATATCTTCTCAAGCAATATGGGTTACAGAGGTTGTGCGACATCTTGATCTCTATGATCCCCAAGTGTGGCCTGGAGCAGCATGAACTCTTTGCCAATCCCTGTTAGTCCCTAGCAGTCTCATCTTTTTATCGCAGTGCCAGACAGTCATAATTTTCCATGTGCACTATTGTTGTGAAAAAGGTTAAGAAGCGTGGTCTAGATGATCCTCTAACAGTCCTTCTGTCTCTAAAACTCTTGATTAAAAAAATTAACTATTAATGCACTTTTCCTCTCTGGGTACTTGTTTAGTGAATGAGTATATTGTATGCAAGAGAAAATGGGGATAGGTTTTACACAGAGTTGCTTTGAACTGAAATCTTTAAAAGGAGTTGCATGTCTTTGTGAATGAGGAAAATCTCAAGCATTTTGTGCTAAGTGACCTATTTAGAGCCAGTAATTCCATTCTAGGATTTGAATGAGCCAAGGCCCTTGATGGCTTCTTGGGCACATATCATATTTTCTTATAACTCGTTTCATTGTGCTGCTTCATCTCCTCACTTTTGTATGAGTGCAATATAATAGAAGCAGCTTATGTGGCCTCATGTCCTTTCCTCTTTTTCTTTTTTTAATA
>NW_020184531.1:0-1339 GCF_003031525.2 Neophocaena asiaeorientalis asiaeorientalis | reverse complement strand
GACTCTCAACCACTGCGCCACCAGGGAAGCCCTGGAAGTGGTTTTAAGTCCCTCAGCAACTGTAGACATCTGTGCACATCAGTGGCCCGCCTACTAACAACTGACGTGAGATCACCTTGCCTGACCCTGCCTGGACCATGAAGCCTCTTTGATCATCAGTCCCGCCTTTATAAGTTGGTCACACATTGGCAAGTGGTGAACCATCTTCTATCACATTTTCCATTTGCTGTTGACCTGAGGCCTCAGCAAGAGAATCGTGGAGTCCCCGACCCTCGCTCAGGTGAGACAAGCCCCACAGGTGTGTGAAAAGCACAGCACGCTGGACCCTATGGGTGCTGTCTTCCGGGTCAGGGTAAGGGCTGTAGGACATGAACTAGTTCATTCAGGGTTAGCAGTCTATCTGATGGTCAGGTTTTTGTGAGACAGTTCATTTGGTTCCTTTTGATTAAACCAAAGAGCAGTTGAGTCGTTGGCTCAGTGAAATCAGGGTGGTCATGCACGCACAGACCCAGCCCAGGAGAAGTTGCTTTGTGACAAGCCATCAGGATAAAAGAAAGAGGTGAGGACACAGTGTAGTGATCTCTGCTACTCATAACTCCAAGTTGGCATCGTCTATCCTCCTGGAAAGGAGTAGAACTTGTCTGAAAATGTTATGTGATGAAAATGGAAGGAAGTGGCACAAGAGACACAGCATATACCCAAAAGGGAAAACAGGTTTACAGTGTAGCTCTGCCCAGTGGACAAATATATGAAAATATGTGAAAAGAGATCTATTTCATTCCCTTTAGCCTTGTGATAGAGTACATATATTTCTCTCTTCTATAACCAGGTCTTCTTTGGCACAAAGTCCCGAGTGTTTGTCCCTGCTGTAGGAGGCTACTAGCCCAAAATACCTCCAGAGAGAAATAGAGTCAGCCCTCTGCATCCACAGCTTTCACATCCACAAATTCAGCCAACGTGTCAAAAATATTCGGGAAAAAAATTCCAGAAAGTTCTACAAATCAAAACTTGAATTTGCCACGCCGGCAACAATTTACACAGCATTTACATAGCATTAGGTATCGTAAGTCATCTGGAGAGGATTCAAAGTATACAGGGGGATGTGCAGAGGTTATATGCAAACACTACACCATTTTATATGGGGATTTGAGCCTCCAAGGCTTTTGGTCTCCTGAGGGGTCCTAGAACGAACCTCCCGTGGATACTAAACAGCAACTGTACTCGATTACTTCTGAAATCACTTAAAAGGCTGAATTGTGGGAAAACTAGGTTTAGGAGATGCAGGGGAGGTGCTTGATGAAGGATTTTGTGTGTGTGTGTGTGTGTGTGTGTGTGTGTG
>NW_020184530.1:0-1452 GCF_003031525.2 Neophocaena asiaeorientalis asiaeorientalis | reverse complement strand
TGTCCCCTGCATTGGCAGGCAGACTCTTAACCACCGCGCCACCAGGGAAGCCCAATTGTGCTTCATTTTAAAAGAGAGACAACGCCCTCAGGCCGGAGGAAGACAGAGGCGAGAGCTGTGAGATGACCCAGTGTATGCAGCTGGCACTGGGCATGGGCTCAGCTGCATTGGGTCAGGACAGGATTTCCTGGGCTTCGGCACCTGGGATGGTTAGTTTCCTGTGTCAGCGTGGCCGTGCTGGGGTGCCCAGTTGTGTGGTCACATACCCGTCTAGATATTGCTGTGAAGGTATTTTTCAGATGTGATTAACGTTTGAATCAGCTGACTTGGAGTAAAGCCGAGCACCCTCGTAACGCGGTGGACCTCATCCGACCAGTTGAAGGCCTTTAGAGAGAAGACTGAGCTTCCCTGAGGAGGAAGGAATTCTCCCAGCCGACTGCTTACCAGAATTTCTAGCCTGCCAACCCGCCTGCAGACTTCAGGCTTGCCAGTACCCACGTGGCATGAGCCACTTCCTTAAAATCAATCTCCCTCTGTCTCTGTGTCTGTCTCTCTCTATGTGTGTGTCTGTATCTATCTATCTGTCTGTCTCTCCATCCTACTGGTTCTGATTCTCTGGAGACCCCTGAGTAAGACAGTACCCCTTTCTGTCTCTAGTTAGGCCCTGAAAATGGCACATTGAGGCCACCACGAGAGCGGGCAGGCTCCATTTACTTGGTGCACCATTTCGTCCTTCCCTACCGTGGATGGCAAGGTGGCCGTGGGAGGACCCTGGGAGGCTCAGCTCCAGGTTCTTCCTACAGGAGTGATACAGCCGAGGCTCGGCCTCAGAAGACGTGCTTTCAAGTCCTGCTTCCTCTCTGCCCACAGCCATCCGTGTCCTTGGGAAGGGTGCCCTCCTGCCTGAGGAGGAGCGGGGGTGGGTAGAGAGGATGAGGGGGGACAGAGAGATGGTGGCCTAGCTGCAGGCCCCTCTCCCACCCCTGCCCACCGGCTGGCTGCACTGGCCTTTGCAGGGCCTGGCGTCTCTGTGGCTCATCGGGGAGGCTGATGATGGAGGCCCAAGGGGAGAGGGAGGCGGAGCTGGCACGCTGTCCTCCTGCCCCCGGGACGGCACGAAATTAGCACAGAAAGGAGCATGAAAATGAAAAAAACGTTTCTCTTTCTTCCTGCCGCCTCATTCTTGGCTGTCTTCCTGATCTTGCCGAAATTAATGTTTACCATCTCTTGAGACGTCAGAGAACAGAGCTGCTGCTTCCACAACATATTTTCAATGAGAAGAAAAGAAAGAACCAAGCCTGGCTGGATGGTGGGCTGGGCCGCCCTCTCACTGCCCGTTGGGCTGGGTGGCCCCTTGTTTGGCTGCGTCACCATGTATGACATTATCTAAATGCACTTTAATTTTTTTTTTACTTTATTTTTTTAACATCTTTGTTGGAGTATAATTGCTTT
>NW_020184529.1:0-1446 GCF_003031525.2 Neophocaena asiaeorientalis asiaeorientalis | reverse complement strand
TATAGTAATCAAAACAATATGGTACTGGTATAAAAACAGACTCAAAGACCAGTGGAACAAAATCAAAAGCCTAGAAATAAACCCATTTGTATATGATCACTAATATTAGACAAGGGAGCCAAAATACTCAATTGCAAAAGGAGAATATTTTCTATAAATGGTGCTGAGAAAACTGGATATTTCCATGTCAAAGAAACTGGACCACTATCTTACACCCTTCACAAATATTAACTTGAAATAAATCAAAGACTTCAATGTAAGACCTGAAACTGTAAAACTCCTAGAAGAAAAGACATTGAAAAACCCTCTTAACATTGGTCTTGACAGTGATTTTATGACTATCACACCCCAAGGCACAAGCAACAAAAGCAAAAAATTACAGGTGGGAATACGTCAAACTTAAAAACTTCTGCACAGCAAAAGAAATGATCAATAAAATAAAAAGGTAACCTAAGGAATGGGAGAAAATATTTGCAAACCAGTTATATGATAAGTGGTTCATACCCAGAATATATAAGGAGTTCATACAACTCAATTGAAATAAAAACATAATTCAATTAAAAACAGGGCAAAAGACCTTAGTAGACATTTTTCCAAAGAAGATATTTATGCAACAGGTACATGAAAATGTTCTCAACACCACCAACCATCAGAGAAATACATATCAAAACCACAATGAGATAATTTCACACCTATTAGAATGGCTACTATCAAATAGAGAAGAGATAAAAAGTACTGACAAACATGTGGAGAAAAGGGAAACCTGGTTCACTGTTGGTGGTAATATAAATTGGTACATCCACTATGGAATACAGAATGGAGGTTTCTCAAGATTTAAAATAAAACTAACATATGATGCACCAATTCTCCTTCTGGGTATATATCTGAAGAAAGTTAAATCACTAACTCATAGAGATATCTGCAACCCAATTCTACAGCATTATTTACAATAGCTAAGACATGAAAGCAACCTACGTGTTCATTGATGAATGAGCAGATAAAGAAAATGTGAGATATCTATATCTACATCTATCTATATTTATATCTATATTTTTCAACCATGAGAAAGAAGGAAACTTTGCCATTTGTGAAAACATGGATGAAACTTGAGTGTATTATGTTAAGTTAAATAAGTTAGTCAGAGAAAAAAAAATACTGTATGATCTCACTTATATGGGAAGTCTAAAAAAAAGAAGCCCCAAAAATGTAAACAGAGAACAGAATGGTGGTTGCCAGTGACAGGGTGTAAGGGTGAGGAAAAAGGGTGAATTGTTCAAATGGTACAAATTTCCAGTTATAAGATAAATAAGTTGTGGGAATATTATATGCAGCATGGTGACTATAGTTAATAATACAGCATTGTATAATATATTCAAAAGTTGCTAGGAGAATAGATTTTTAAAAATTAATTAATTTATTTATTTTTGACTGTGTTGGGTCTTCATT
>NW_020184528.1:0-1444 GCF_003031525.2 Neophocaena asiaeorientalis asiaeorientalis | reverse complement strand
AAACAAACACAAACAAAAAAAACCCATGACCAATAGTGGGACCCGGAACCCAGGTGAAGGGGGAGGGCAGCCCAGAGGTAGGTTGGTGGAACAGAAGTTTGTAGCAAGTGAGGCCTTCAAGGACGCCTTCCTGTCTGGCTGTCAGGGCAGGCGCTGGCTCCGCTGGCACAGGGAGACCAACATCCCTGCAGTGACTCTGAGAAGGGAAGCAGATGCAGCACGGGCCCTGGAAAGCATTCCTACGATGAACACCCTGAGGAAAACAAGCTTTCCTCTTAGATTTGGTGCTCTGATTTGCTGCCTACTTTTTTTTGCTTCACCCTACCTGTCTCCATTTGTACTCATCTCACCTTTCTTCCCTGTTATGGGCAAGTAGACAAACCTAGGGACAGGAAGGACCCCCTTCAGGCCAGTAGAAAGAAATATGGATATGATGCGAAAAAACAAAGTGTTTCCTTTTCTTTTTCTTTTTTAATCATGCTTATTGAGGTATCGTTTCTAAAGAGTAATATTCACATTTTTTCAGTGTAGAGTTGTAGAATTTTGACAAATGTATACAGTTGTGCCACAGTCACCACAATTAAGATATAGAATATTTTCATCATCCCCCAAAGTTCCCTCATGCCCCTTTGTAGGCAGTATCCTCCCCTGCCCCTTGGCCCTGGCAATCACTGTTCAGATTTTTGCCTCTATAGCTTTGTCTTTAGAATAGGTATTTTTTAAATGACAAGGCAGCTGTGATTTTTGTTTTTCTTTTCTTTTCAAATCACACTTTCCACTGTCTCTACTAAAAATGTCTGGAAAGGAGCTGCTATTTAAAAATTAGCTACACTCCACACTTCTTATTCCAAGAAGGATGTAAGGTGGCAATAAAGTCACACAGGGAGAGAAATCACTGCAAGGACTTACAGGCAGAGAGTCTCCTTCCTTCTATTAAAAAAAAATGTTTGGATCTTCAAATAAATTGCAAGATTAGAACAATGGGCATCCCTATACCCTTCACCTAGCTTTACCAACTGTTAACATTTTCCACACATTTATGCTCTCTTTCTGTATATGTATACACCCTGATTTATCTGTTTGCTTGTTTATTTTTGCTCAACCATTCGTCTTACTTGCAGACATCATGACAACATCATCCTAAATACTTTAGCAAGCATGTCCCAACAGCAGAGGCATTCTCCCTCATGACCACAACATAATTGTTTCATGGAGTGAATTTAAATTAATGTATAGTCCATGATCACATTCCTCCAGTTGTCCCAATGATATCTTTTATCTGTTTAAGTTTTTAAAAAACATTTTTAATCCAGGATCCAATGAAAGATCAGGCATTGCATTTGTTGTCTTAACTCTTTAGTCTCCTTTATTCTTCAACAGTTGCCTGCAGCCTCTCTGTACCTCTCTCAATTTTGCTGTGAACCTAAAACTGCTCTAAAAAAAT
>NW_020184527.1:0-1444 GCF_003031525.2 Neophocaena asiaeorientalis asiaeorientalis | reverse complement strand
CCCAACCCGGACTGCAGATCGGAAAGTTGGGATTCCTTTCCTGAGCCGTACTGTGAGCCATGTGACTCGGGGACGTGCCGCTCTCTCCCTAGAGGGTGGGTCTAGCTGAAGATGTGCCAGGTATGCTTGTCCTTTGTGTGTCCCAAGCAAGAGGACGGGACTTTCTTATGACCTATGCTGACTTCACTGCAGCCCTGAGCCGCTGGGCAATGGGAGGCCGGCCACAGGCTACAAGGGAACTCAGAGGCAGAGGACTCCAGAGTCCCTGGCAAGTTTGTGCCCAGAGGGACGTCCTTTGCCCCTGTCCCAGGTGGACCTCAGAATCTGGGGACCAACTAGTCAGGAAATGTTGATAGCTATGGAAAGAGTGAAAATTTAGGCTACACCCCTGGGAAAGAAGGACTCACCTCTGCCCACATGTTCATTCTCTGCTGCGGTCGGTGCCTGCTCTGCAGAAGTGCAAGGGCGTTACTGATCAAGCGTCCTGTCCCGGAAGGACCTACCATTGACTCCTGATATATACAGCTCTTAGGTCCTCAAGGCTGTTTTAACACCTTTCTATCAAGCTCCTCAAGGCGCAGATGATTGAGCCTACCGGCTTTCGTCTAAAGGAAAGCACGCACAGAACAGAGACTACAGTTCTTTCCATTTCCCAGCTGAACTAGAAATCCAAGCTTCAGGTAAGTGAAGACATCGTGGTCGGCCAGAGCACTGTTGAAATCAGGCAAACAGGTTACGATTTGACAAGAGAGGGCTGGTGAAAATCTCACTGTGTTCATGCCGAAGCAGGTTTAATCTCAGGAAAACAAAGTTTGGCTCAAAGGCAGAGCAGGAAGGGGCTCTCCTTCTGATGTTCTCTACTCCCATCACTGAGCTGCTCAGCCCATCTCACAAAGGCAGTTCATGGCAATTCCGTCTCATGCCCTGGGGGCTGCAATGCCGTTTTTGGAAATAGATGCCGTCTATGGAGTTCTCAGTGAAGAGCATGTTGGGGCCTTTTCCCCGGGGACGACGTTGCCAGTATCTCAATGGTACAGGATACTTTTGCGTGCGTAGAGGCTGCTCTCCTTAGTCCTCCAGACGGCTCAGTCTGCTCACACAGCGCCACTCCATGAGGCCAGAGTCAGCCCCGATGGCAACGAGAAGCCACCACCTTCTGTAAGGACTAGCCCGTTCCACGCCCCAGCACACGGCGCCAGCTTCCTGTGGAACCAGGCCCATCAGTGGCTTCTGAAAAGCTGCGTGGTCTTCATGACTGCCGTTCAAACCCTGGTAGGCAGGCACCCTGCTAGGGGTAAATGAAGGCTTCCCAAGGCACAGGCAGGGAGGGGTAGCTTTAAATTGTGAATATTCACAGTAAGCCAGAAATCACATCTTTGCCACTATTTAAACTTATGAACAATTTCCGATGCTAGCTCAAAAATGTGTGTGTGTGTGTGTGTGT
>NW_020184526.1:0-1403 GCF_003031525.2 Neophocaena asiaeorientalis asiaeorientalis | reverse complement strand
TTTTTGGCTATTATAAATAATGCTGCTATGAACATTCATATATGTGTTTCTGTACGGACACAGGCTTTTATTTCTCTTAGGAAGACATCCAGGAGTGGAATTCCCAGGTCATATGATAACTCTTTTCTTAACTATACCTTAATTGTTTTCCTCAGATAGCCATGAATGATGTCAATTCTTCTGTAAATTCTCCTACAATGTAGTAACTCTATTGCCTTTTTATAAGAGAAAAATCAGTTTTGGATATTTCATTCTATTTTATCATCATAAAGGTCACTCATTCATGTCTAGCAACAGTGTAATGCAAAGTCCTGCAGAAAGTCAAAATTAAATCCTAGGTATTTATCTTCCTAAAAATAAATTCATCCTAATTTAGAAAAATTCTGTATATAACAGAATGGGTAAGTTCTCCATTGATTAATAATACAAATGGACCAATCTGAATTAGTGACGTGAGAAAAAACTTTTTATATGCAACCTTGCTTTAAAATATTCAGGAACACATAATCACTCAGAATAAAAGAAGAAGAAACAATTAGAAAGTAAGAGGGACTTTTTATAATTAACAAATTAATTCTGTAAATGTCTCTTAAAGGAAGGTTAAAGGTAACCAAACGGTCTTGCTCATAAGTACTGTCAATATAACCTCCAAATCTCATTTAACCTTTATTAATAAAAGGCTTATTCAAAATGTGTATCAGTACCAAACCTCCTGTCACCGTATTGCTTCACACTTTAAAAAAATATCCCTTCCCCTGTCTTCCAAAAAGACGCTCTCTGAGGATATTATAGACTTCAGATTTGCCCTCTTTCTCCCGCCTCCTTCAACATCAGTGGAATCATTTTGTAAAATCCATTTTGTAAAATGGGATTGAAGAGCATTAGCAGTTTATCAATCAGTCACACAGATAAAATTTGCCTTTGAGTCTTATACAAATACCATCCACAAACACAAAATGTTTTCTCCACCTTTTTAGTTGACTAAGAGAAATATACAAATACATTGCCTCTGATACTTCACTTTAAAGGCCCTCTTAAAGCAAGAGGAAAAAACCATATAAAATAAAGTTGAGGTGCAAGATTTTCGAGCAGTGTCATTCCTCCCGGCTTTGATGTTTTGAGATGGCGACTGAGTTCCCCAAATTGCTAACGAGGCTATCGCCCTTACAACCCAAGTGCTACGCCTTATCCCCACATGGCTGTTAAGTATGTTAAGGGAAGTGAAACTTCTAGGGTCAGCGGGAGGATGGTGTTGACAAGGAAAGCCACATGCATGGTGCAATGTGGGTTATTTTTCAAACTGGCTCCAAACTTTAAAAAGCCCACAAACACACATTAGGGTTGCCTTCCTTCCACCACTCAAAACAATCCCACTACTGGGCATATACCCTGAGAAAACCATA
>NW_020184525.1:0-1444 GCF_003031525.2 Neophocaena asiaeorientalis asiaeorientalis | reverse complement strand
GGATTCTTAACCACTGGGACATGAGGGAAGTCCCTGATAAAAGCATTTTTTACGGTTATATATTTTGGCACTTGACAATTCTTCTAGATTTTAGCATAGGCCCAGTAGGGCAGTAACCTATAGGGAAATTGGTCATGGATCTGGCAATAGAAGTTATACTTCCATTATAGTATCTCAGCCTGGGGGCAAACAGGGAGAAACCTGGAACAAAGTAATTTAATCTTGTTTCACTTCTGATATTTTAGAAGAGAAACTGTTTTCACCTTACTATGTGTGATGCTGCTTTAGCTGGAAGCAGCATGATGGGAGGGAAAGAATGCAGTTTGGGGCATCAATCACATATGGGTTAGGATCCTAACTTTGCCACATACTAGCTGTGTAATCTTGGCTGCTTAATCTTTCTGAATCTTCATTCATTCATTTAACCAGCACTTACTGAGCATCTACTACATGTCAGGCCTGGTGCTGGGTGTTAACAGCATAGTGGTAAAGAGGGGAGACAGCTCTTGCCTTTTATGTACTCAGCATAGAGACAGATATTAAACAAAAAAATACATGAATAGCTTAATTTCAGTTTTTATGTGTTATGAAAAAATGTAGGTTGCTCTATGAACATGGAAGAGGGGACTCTGACTTACTCTGTTGAGTCAGTGCTGTTTTAACCGAGACCTGAAAGTTTCAGGAGTTTGCCATATCAGTAAGAAAGAAAGTCAGAAGAGGACATTCTAGGCAAAGACAGCAATAGCATGTGCAAAGGTCCTGAGGTGGGAAGGGACTTGAAACCTATAAAGCCATGATTCTCAGCCCGAGCAAACATATTGTCTCCTATTTATAACAAATAATTTGCAGCATTTCTGTTACTGTTCTAAACTGAAACTTATAGATAATAAACATTACCTGCCTTCACACATAATTTTAAAAAAATAGAGTGTCGTACTATGTAATATAAAGAAGTAAAAGGAGAGTAATTTATGGTCAAATACTTTATTCCAATATACAGATTTCCAGCATAACTACAATGGAAACATAAAGAATAAATCAAAATGTACTTGTATTTAAGAATTATTAAAATGCAACAGTTCCAAATTCAAGATGATATAGTTGAGCTTTATCAATTACTTATGTCTCTGCATTTGTCTCTATTGTGTTCACAGTGAAGATCTATTAAGATAGCAAGTACATCATTGGCATCATGCAAATAAATGTAAATTACCTTCTCCTACTTTTTCAGGCGCGTGTGTTTTGGTTAACACATCTCTTGATTTTTCATTATGTCTTTTTTCCTACTAGACGGGGTCATGTCTTTCCCTATGCCAGCACCTGAAAAAAAGTTTACTGGAAATGACTGGAAGTTATCATTGCAAAGACTTTCCCTTTGCTGGACTTCATTGGTTTCTATAAATTTCATGAGCACTTTACGTCTACTCTGTGGGATCAAATCTTT
>NW_020184524.1:0-1444 GCF_003031525.2 Neophocaena asiaeorientalis asiaeorientalis | reverse complement strand
ACACCATGGTTACTTTTGTTGATGACTAAGGCACTGGTCAACAGGAGAACAATACATTGATCTATTACATGTGCCAGTATTAAAAATGATTATTTTATTCTACTTAACATTGCATCTAAGTCAAATATAGCAAATATTTAGATCATTCCCTCCTCTGATTTGTACCAATTTAGCAGAACATTCATGCTACTTTTTCAGAATCCTCCTTAACATAATGTTCCCAGCAGCCAATGTTAATTGTTCAAAACTTCTGATGAAATAAAAACTATTTGACATTCCTCCTATAAAGAATGGAGATTAGTGGGGGGATGAATATTTTTTGTTTAATTTAAGGTTAGTAAGTCTGGGCTGCTCTTCATGACTGTATTTTCCAGCTTGCTCTGTATTCCCACTCCTCTCTGCAGAACAGTTGCTCTCACAGTGAACTCACTGAGACTCAGCCACTGTCACTGAGGAGTGGAAATTTAGCTATAGCAGGAATTAAGAAAAACAGCTTTTTAGGACAAATTCAGCTTGCTAGACCTTCAGATTTCTCATCTGTTAAAATAAGTAATCTATGCTTAATATTTAGCGATCATTGAGTTCCCATTTAGGTCTATAGTAGTATCACAACCTAGTGCCAAGGCAGTGGCTCCTGGGAAGCATTATGAATTAAGCTTCAAGTGTTTCACTTTTGAGACTTTAATACTCTGCTATACTTTTTATGGTTTAATAGTATGCAGCTTTCATAGAAACAATTGTGCAGTTATTTAAAACACATCATAATTACCATGATGGTGCCTTTGCTAATGTGATGATCTGTTTGTGGTGAAATAGAGTTTTTTTACTCCTACACAACTTTCCTGAAAGAAAACTATGCTTGTGGGTGAAATTACACTTTTGCTAATAAAGCATTATAATAATTTTTGAAATATATGTTCATGTCAAAATCACTCTTTTTACACACAAGCAAAATATAGCAGTGCATTACGACCACAAAACTGATGAATTCAAGGTCCAAAGACCTCTGCTGCTTTCTTGTTTCTTCCATTTTATCTACAAGAAGTAAACTTTTGATTTTGAATTCTGAAGGTAAAAGGAAGTGGAAAGGATTGTCATTTCATTTTGACTAAATATTTCCTGTTATTTGGATTTCTTCATGGGAAAATATATATGATATGCTATCAAAGAAAAAGTGAAGCATAAAATTTACACCTGTATAAACAAATGCATAGAAAGAAGTCAGAAAGAAAATATATCAGATGTAACAGTAGCTGTCAGTGTAGTTAACATGGGTGATAGGTTTTTTCTTTTCTCTTTTTTATGAATTTTAAATTTGCCTTAACTAATATTTTTAATATGTTTTCAATAACTACAAATGATTAAATGTTATAAATAATGTTTTTTTTTTAATAGAAGATGTTGGGGGTAGGAGTTTATCAATTAATTTATTTATTTTTGCTGT
>NW_020184523.1:0-1444 GCF_003031525.2 Neophocaena asiaeorientalis asiaeorientalis | reverse complement strand
TGAGCTACTTCAAAGTACTTTACAAAGCTACTACAAAGTAATACTTCAGTATCTCCTAAGAATAAGAATGTCCTCCTACATAACCACACTAACTTTGTTATACTTAACAGTTAATAATTCCCTAAGATCTTCTAATAAACCATTCTATGATCAGATTTTCTCAACTGTCCCTACAAAATGTCTTACATAGTTTTTTTCCCCCCTAAATCCAGATCTAATCAAGGAGGTTAATTTTTTTCAGATTAAAACAACTTGCTTATGTATTATACAGGTCAGGAATTTAGAAAGGACACAATGGGGACAACTTGTCTCTACTCCATGATGTCTGGGGCCTCAGCTGGGATAATTTGAAGGCTGGATGGCCAAGAGTTTGAATCATCTGAAGTCTCATTAACTCACATGTCTGGGGCCTGGGCTGGGTGGACTCAAAGACTAGAAGTACCAAGCAGAGTGCCAACATGTGACCTCTCCATGTGACTAACTTCCTCACTGCCTGATGGCCTCAAGGCAATCAGACTTCTTATGTGGTTGCTCAGGGCTCTAAGTGTGAGTGTTCCAGGAAGCAGTGCAGAAACTAAAGTTGCCTTTTCTGACCTAGCCTCAGAAGTCATGCAGTGTCACTTCTGTCACATTCTATAGGCTACAAATGAGCCTGCTTAGGTTCAACGGGAGGGAACATAGACCCCACCTATTAATAGGAAAAATGTCAAAGAATTTGGGGCCATGTTTTAAAGCCACCACACACACAAAACTGTGGAGAACGATATAAAATATACCCAAGAATCCATGACTGAAAATTGTGCGTTAACATTTTTGCTAGATTTGCTTCAGATCATTTTTTAAACAAGTAAAATATCAATATCACCTTTAAAGAAAGGACTTCAACCTCCTGAATTGCCTGTTCTAAAATCTGCATACTGCTTATACAGAAAGTCTCCTTTATAGCAATAACAATAGCTAACCAACCAAGGAATCTTTAAATCTAGGTCAGATACCACCACCACCTCGTTTTTTCCTGTGACATTGACTTTTTTCATTAATTAAAAAGAGTAAAATCCCATACACTCACCAATGAGAATCAACAGTTGTAAAGATTTTGCCATATTTGATTCATCTATAACTTTCTTCTTTTTTAAAAACCTGTCTAAAGCAAATCCCAGATAGTGTCATTCCCTCCCCACCCCACCATGTACTTCAGTATGCATCTCTAAAGTATACATTTTCTCACATAACCACTGTCCTGTCATCATACATAAAAAAATTAATAAGAATTTGATAATTCCTTGATGTTATCTAATACTAAGTCCATAATCAAATTTCCTTAATTGTCTAACAAAAAAAGGCATTTTCATAGTGGATTTGTTTAAATCAGGATCTGAACAGGGTCCATATGGCATTTGGCTATCACATTTTATTAATATCTCTTTTTTTTTTTTTTTTTTTT
>NW_020184522.1:0-1442 GCF_003031525.2 Neophocaena asiaeorientalis asiaeorientalis | reverse complement strand
GTTTTTCTGGGTTTTATCTTGTTACTTCATCTGGTACATAGCCTTCTGCCTTTTCATCTTATCAGTCTTTCTGTGAATGTGGTTTTTGTTCTATAATACTTTGTTGAGATATAATTCACATATAAAATTCATCCTTTTAAAGTTATATGTATATTCACAGAGTTACGCAACCATCATCACTAACTTTAGAATATTTTTATCACCCCAAAGAGAAAGCCCATATCCATTCTTTCTATTCTCTCCAACCTCCAGCCTCTGGCAACCACCAATATGCTTTCTATCTGTATGGATTTACCTGCTCTGTGTATTTCATGTAAATGGAATCATATAAAACACGGCTTTTTGTATCTGACTTCTTTCACTTAGCATAAAGTTTTCAAAGTCATCCATGTTGTAGCATGTGTTAATATTTCCTTCCTTTTTTTGCTGAATGCTATTCTACTGTGTGGATATGACACATTTTTATTTATCCATTTATCAATTGATGGACATTTAGATTCTTTGCACTTTCTGGCTATTATGAATAATGCTTCTATGACAGTCCTGTGCATGTTTTTGTGTAGACATATGTTTTCAAGTCTCTTAGTTATATACGTAGGAGTAGAACTGCTGGGTCAAATGGTAACTTTATGTTTAGCTTTTCTAAGGAGTTGCTTAACTGTTTTCCAAAGTGGCTGCATAAGTTAAAATTTCTACCAGCATTTGACAAAGGTTCTAATTATTCCACATCCTAACTAACAGTTGTTATTATCCTTTCTTTTTTATTATAACTATCCTAGTGTATATGAATTGATATCTCATTGTGATTTTGATGTGCATTTCTCTAATGACTAATGATGTTGAATATCTTTTCATTAGCTTATTGGTCATTTGTATATTGAGAAATATCTTTTGAAATTCTTCATCTATTTTTAAATTGTGTTGGTTTTTTGCTGTTGAGTTGTAAGAATTCTTTAAGTATTCTGAATACAAATCCCTTAGGAGGTACCTGATTTTCAAATATTACTCTCATTCTGTGGGTTTTTATACTTTTTTAGTGGTGACCTTTGTAGCACAAAAATTTTAATGAAGTGTAATTTATCTGTTTTTTTCTTGCTGGTTCTTTTGGTGTTTTATGTAGGAAACCTTTGCCTAATACAAGGTCACAGATTTAAACCTATGTTTACTTACAAGAGTTTTCTAGCTTTAGTTCTTAATACATTTAATTCTATGACCTATTTTGAGTTAATGTCTGTAAATTGTATGAGGTTGGGGTCCAACTTAATTCTTATGCATGTAGATACTCAATTAGACCAGCAATGTTTTTAAAAAAGACTATTTTTTTGCATTGACTTACTTTGGGACCCTTATAAAAATTAATTGGCCATAAATGGAAAGGTGTATTTCTGGATTCACAATTTTATTCCATTGATCTATATGTCTGTCTTTATGCCAGTACCACA
>NW_020184521.1:0-1437 GCF_003031525.2 Neophocaena asiaeorientalis asiaeorientalis | reverse complement strand
GCATTGTGAAGCAATTATACTCCAATAAAGGTGTATAAAAATCAAAAGACAGGTGCTTAAAAATGTTGACTAAATGAATAAATTAATTATTTAAATAAAAGAGTTACATTTGCAGTATGAAGGTATATTCAGAGGAAAAAGGAATGATTATATTTTAGAAGGAGGTGAAAAGAAACATCAAAATACTCACTTGTGCATGGAATACTCAATAATGATTATGCCAGAATGTGCATAGATTTGTGAGAAGATACTGGCTAGGCAGAGGTTGCAGAGTGACATTTTGATAGAGCTGGGGAGAAGATACTGAGGAAGTATTTTAAAGTCGCATGACATGAAGATTTTAATTTATTTTGTTAAGCAATGGTAAACCACCTAAGAGTGTTAAACCCAATAAATAAAATAATAAGCTTTGGTTCTAGATAATAAAATGATGTAAGGGGTATGTTGATTTTACTAGTTTAGAATAAAATAATTAATATATATTTGTTTTAGAAAACTGCCATTTTTCAATGATAACATTATCACATTTAAAATAATCTTATAAAAATAACATTAAATAATTTGTTAGTAGTTTTATTACTTTTGGCTACTATGAATACTCTTTCTAGGAACACTATTGCACATGTTTTTTGTGTAGACATATATTTCAGTTCTCTAGGGTATTTTCTGGGTCATGGTAACTCTATGTTTAAAACTTTGAGGAACTTCCCATCTGTTATCCCAAGTGGCTGTGGCATTTTACATTCTCACAAGCAATGTATAATAATGATAATTTCTCCACATCTTGATTAACACTTTTTATTATCTATTTTTTAATGAATGTTTCTCTAGTGGGGGTTACCTCATTGTTTTGATTTGCATTTCCTTATTGACTAATGACATTGAGCATATTGTCATGTGCTTATTAGTTATTAATATATTTTCTTTGAGATATGTTTATTCAAATCACATGCCTATTTTAAAAATTGGTTTGTATTTATATTATTGCCTTTTAAAATTTTCTAATAGTACTTAATATACCCTGGATACAAGTCTTTATCTGATACATGAAGGGTGAATATTTTCCCAAATTTTGTGGGTTACCTTTTCACTTTTTGCATGGTATCCTATGAAACCTCAAACATTTTAGTTTTAATTAAGTCCAGCTAACCAACCTTCTCTTTTATCACTCGTGCTTTAAGAGCTGTAGCTAAGATATTGTCTAACATATGATCACCAGCTTAATTCTTATTTTTTTCCCAAGACTTTTATGGATTAACAAAATATCATGTATTTATACCATGGAATACTATTTAGGCAATAAAAATAACATATGAATATATTTTTGAACACTCTGAAAGATGAATTTCACAAACATTTTATTTATTTTATTATTTTATTTTTTATTTTTTTTTGGTATTTTTTTTTTAAAACATCTTTATTGGGGTATAATTGCTT
>NW_020184520.1:0-1443 GCF_003031525.2 Neophocaena asiaeorientalis asiaeorientalis | reverse complement strand
TATATATATATATATATATATATGTACATATACATATATATATATCCTAGTATAATAGGATTTCAATGTGTTTGTTTATTGAATTTAAACACTGTATTTTAAAATTATCACATGAAGCCAATTTCCCTTTTTACCTCTCTAACCAAACTCCCTAGTCCCACTCAACAACATAAAAAATACATTTTCCTAATTTAAGTCCCAACCATTATTTTGCTTATTAAGATGATATTCCATTTAATTTGGTTAATTCACCATATCTGGAGCAATGTACAAATACTGACTATAAATGATATTTATTGAATTCTGAAGCTAAGCAAGTACCCAAGAGTACAGAGACATCAGTACAGCATTAGGCAGGGATCAGACATACTGTCATCTCTGATCTGCTAGGATGGATGTTTCACATCCTTGGTCCTCAGTCTTCCTATCTGCATACATGAGGCAATTGTAAGGTCCTTCTCAAATCTATTATTGTACCAAGTTTTAAGAAACATAATAATAATAATAAAAGAAACAGTAAATTCTCAGTAGAAATTTTACCTATAAAGTAAAACTGAATTTAACTCTACCCTGTATTTCATAGGCCCAGGATTTTATTTTTGTTCATTGAGTAGACAAGTTTTGAACATAATCTCTTCTGAAACACTCTTGATAATTCAGCCAGCATGTATTTGATAAATGACTTATGTTTCTAATACTAATTATGGCCAGAGGCAATGTTATGGGTGACTGTTTCAGATCTGAAAACAAATCAAATAATATGTAATTTCCAAATAGGTTTATCTTTTCAAAAAATGAATTACTTTTTTAAAGTCCTATCCTTTGCTTGTATTGGAATGTGTAGATTTATATTTGGTATTATCTCTCTAAATACAGGTTTATTAAAACAAGTTAGCATCATGTTCAGAGAGAATTACAAATCTCATATATCTGCCAACACTTTTGACTTTCTTAATATGCTTTCACACTTATTAACTCATTTCATTTTCTCAAAAAGACAGAAGTAAATAGAGCAAGTATTAATTTTTCTTTTCTTTCTTTCTTTCCCTGTATAAGTCTAAAGACCAGCAAATCTAGGGATCCATATATATAAAACACATAATGTAAAACATATATATATATATTAGTATAAGAATCTCTAACTATAAGAATCTCTAACCTCTAATCTCTTTTCTAACCTAGCCAGATAATAATACAGGGAAATTGTGGGAAGAAAAATCACTTCTATTGTATATTTCAGTCTTAGGAAACCACAACCAAAGTTAAGATTTCTTATTTCTTTCTAAAATTATAGTTAAAAAAATGTTAGCACCAGGTAGTTTTTCATGAGTTAAAAATAATGAACAATGATATAAAAGCCAATATGAAATAAAAGTAAGCTGATGGAAAATGAAAATGTTTAGAAGAAATATGTATCAACTATAAAATGTCATCACTTAGTCT
>NW_020184519.1:0-1442 GCF_003031525.2 Neophocaena asiaeorientalis asiaeorientalis | reverse complement strand
TTAATTTGAATTTTCAAGTTTTTATTTCTTATTTTTCACAACTAGGAAGTTATTTTTACTGTTGTTATTTTTCTCATCCAATTCACCACCTCCTCTCCCCTCTTTTTTTTATTGTGGTAAAATATATAGTATAGCATAAAATTTGCCATTTTAACTATTTTTAAATGTACAATTCAGTGGCATTAATTACATTCAAAATGTTATGCAACCATCACCAGTATCTATTTCCAAAACTTTTTCATCACTGCAGACAGAAACTCTGTAATCATTAAGCAGTAATTCCCCATTCTTTTTTCCCCTAAGACTCTGGTAACTACTAATCTACTTTATGTTTCTATGAATTTACCTCTTTTAGATATTTCATAAAATATTTGTTCTTTGTTTCTGGCTTATTTTACTTAGCATATTGTTTTCCATGTGCATCCAAGTTGTAGCGTATGTCAGAACTTCAGTCCTTTTCATGGCTGAATAATATTACATCATATGGATATACAGCATTTTTTATACATTAGCCTGTTGATGAACACCAGGGTTGCTTCCACCTTTTGACTATTGTGAATAATGCTGCAATAAACATTGGTGTGCAAGTATCTGTTTGAAACTAGTTTTCAATTCTTTTGAATAGGAACATGGTAATCCTATGTTTAGCTTTTTGGGGAACTGTCAAACTGTTTTTTCAGTGACTGAACCATTTTACATTCCCACCAGCAAGGTATGTGGGTTCCAATTTCACCATATCCTTGCCAATACTTGATATTTTTCATTAAAAAAGCTATAGCCATCCTAGTAGGTATGAAGAGGTATCTTATTGTGTTTTTCATTTGTATTTTCCTAATTACTACTGATGTCAAGCATTTTTTATGTGCTTATTGCCATTTTTATGTCTTCTTTGAAGAAACTACTCAAGTCCTTTTCACATTTTTCACTTGAGTTGTTTGTCTTTATATGTTGTTGAATTGTAGGAGATCTTTATATATTCTAGATATTAAACCCTTATCAGATATATGATTTTCAAATGTTTTCTCTCATTCTATAGGTTGTCTTTTCACATTCTAAATAATGTCCTTTAATGCAAAAATGTTTTCAATTTTGATTAAGTCAAATTTAGCTAGTTTTTCTTTTGTTTCTCATACTTTTGTTGTCATATTGAAGAATCCATAGCCAAATTCAGGGTCATGAAGTTTTACACTTATGTTTTCTTCTAACAGTGTTACGGTTTTAACTCTTATATTTAGGTCATTGATGAATTTTTGTACATGGTATGAAATAGGGGTTCAAATCCATTCTTTTGCTTGTAGAAGTCCAGTGGTCCCAGCATCATTTGTTGAGGAGACTCTTCTTTCCCCACTGAATGGATTTGGTACCCTTGTCAAAAAATCAATTGAATATAAATGTATGGGCTTATTTCTGGACTCTCAATTCTATTCCATTGGTCTATATGT
>NW_020184518.1:0-1441 GCF_003031525.2 Neophocaena asiaeorientalis asiaeorientalis | reverse complement strand
GGGGCGTCATCTCTTACCTGACAGACTGCTGTGCGCCTGCTCTCTGGGAACCCCTCCTCCCTGGGCAGGTCAGTGGGTTATCGTCATGTCACCCAGGATCACGCCCCAACCACACAGACCCACGTCCTGTCCCACGGCACCCAGGAGAGGGTCTCCCTCCTCCCTGGGGCCCCCTGTGGCGCCAGACTCCCACCCCACTGCCTGGGAGTGATGGACCCCCCTGTCTCTGCACCCCTGCCCACCCAGGGCCTTGTGTGTGTGCACGTTTGTGTGGGTGCACACGTGCACAGGAACACGTGGGTCGGTGCTGTGCACACACGGCAAGGCCGTGGTGGGTGGGAACCCGAGGCTGCTCTCCTGTCAGCAGCATTCCCTTGCCTTAAGTGCGAACTCGACCGAGCGGTCATTAAAAAGGGGTCGGGGGCTCAGAGGCATCTGAGCTGTGCCTTAAAGGAAGAGCGAAGTTTAGATAAATGCCGAGGGTGGGAGACCGGTCAGTACCTTGACTTTTCTAGCGTCTTTATTGTGGACATTTCACATGTACGCACAAGGAGAGAGGATAGTGTTTTTAAAAATCCGCCTACCTTTCACCCGGCTTCAACACTTGTCAACGTTTCACTAGTTTATTTTGAAAATAGGGAAGGGTTTAGGGGTGAGAGTAGTGAAAATAATATCTCTTGAAGAGATAAAAGAAGAGGCACCCCTCGAAGCTTGTCCAAATACAGGGGTGCCCGTGCACCCCTCTCGTAAGGGTATCACATGGCCCTGAAGCACAGGGCCCGCGTAGGGTTGCAACGGGATGTGGTCGGCAACAAGCGGCTACTGGTGTTTCGGTCGCTGTCTCTCTGACTTTCACGTCAGTTCTCTCTCCACATACGCTGAAGCTAGCGATCACCCCACCTTCACTTTGATCAACCTGGAGTCGCCATCTGGGTTCCCTGCCAGGACCTCATGATGGCACCGCCTCCTGCCCCTCCAGGCTCTGCCCTTTCCTAGGTCTGAGGGCGCAGGCCAGAGAGCAAGTAGGGCTGGACACGAGGGAAAATTACCCACATGGTTCCTGCCCTCCAAGGTCTGCCACTCCCATTGAGGAGTGCCCCTCTGGTGGCTCTGAGGGCCCCTCTGTGGCAGGAGGTGGGGTCATCGTCTAGGAATGATGAGGGAGGTGGTAGGAGACATGAATTGAGGAGAGTAGGCAAGGTTGGGGTTTGGTGAGGAAGGTTTTGGGGGTTTGAACTATGAGGAAGTGTACTGTTGACCGAACACGAAGGCTAGAGGGAGGTGATGATGGTTGTGGTTGAGTTTTCCAATGAAGGGTCATCAAGGACCCAGACCCTTTCCTTCCTGACCCTTTTAAACAGCATGTGGGTGTTCTAGGCTTGGTGCTGGGTGAATGACTCCTGCCTATGAAAGAAGAGCTCGTAACCATTGTATATTTTCT
>NW_020184517.1:0-1437 GCF_003031525.2 Neophocaena asiaeorientalis asiaeorientalis | reverse complement strand
TAAAAAAGTCAGGTTTAATGCAGTATAGTTTACATACAGTAAAATTCACCTTTTTTAGGTGTATTTTTTATGAATTTTGAAAACATAGTCATATAACTATCACAATCATCAAAATATAGTTACCATCACTGCAAAATTTTCCTTGTGCCTCTTTGTACTTTATACCTTCTCCCCACTCCCTGCTCCTGCAACCACTAATCTATGTTCTGTTCCTAAGGTTTTACCTTTTCCAGAATGTCATACATATAGAATCATGTAGTATATAGACATCTGATTTTATTGCCCAATCTTAATTTTGTTGTTTGTCTCCTTACTGAGTTGTAGGTATTCTTATGTATTCCAGATACCAGTGTTTTGTCAGACATGTTTGGTGAATATTTTCTTCCAGGGTGTGGTTTGCCTATTTTTCTAAATGGTATCTTTTGGTGATCAGAAATTTAAAATTTGGATAAAGTCCAATCTGTCAGGTTTTTGTGTGGTCATTGTTTTCTGTGCCCTAAGAAAACTTTGCCTACCCACAGATTACAAAGACATTCTTCTATGTTTTTTTCTAGAAACTTTATTGTTTTAGCTTTTTATATTTAGTTCTATAATCCACCTCGAATTCATTTTTATGTATGATGTGAGTTAGGGCCAAGGTTCATTTTTCACATTTTCTCTAGTCCCTCAGTCAGAATCAACTTCCCAACTTGTGCTTCCACAGCATGCTATGCTCTGTTGTAGGCACTCATCATGTCCACCTTCCAGTATGTACTTTCCAATTTTTGTGGACTCATTGCTTCTTCAATTAGACTGTCATTTTCTTGTGGGCAAGGCCACGTGTTATATATATAAGGAAGGAGAGAGGATAGTGTTAATGAAATAAGTTTTGGGGTCTCGTGGACCTAGAATTTGATCCAGACTCCATCACATAACAGGTGTGTGAGTCTAGGAAAATCTTAACATGTCTTATTTGTTCAGGAAGCATTTAGGGTCTACCACGTGTCTAGCATGGGGCTATGTGGTGGGGTCACAGAGACAAATACAACTCAGGCAGGCTGTGAAGAGCTCCACTCAGGTGGGGAGGGGGATTATGGAAAAAGTCATTATTAAACAATGGGCTAAGTGCTGTGACAGAAACATGAATAGGTGGTTATGAGATTAGAGAGAATGGGGAACTGCTTCCCAATGGAGGTAAAGCCAGACCTGGATGTCAGAGGATAAGTAGGAGTTAACCAGGAAAAGGAGGATGGGACAGGGATTTTCTGGTGGAGGGAGTAGCAAGGACAAAGGTTCTGATGCAAGATTCCTTGACTAAAACCTAAAGATTACACTTCAGAGAGTTGTCTCAAGGATTTTATGAGATAACAACTCTGACACAAGGTTGCATTGAATGGGACATACTAATGCTGAACAAATTATTATTATTATTTTTTTACATCTTTATTGGAGTATAAT
>NW_020184516.1:0-1438 GCF_003031525.2 Neophocaena asiaeorientalis asiaeorientalis | reverse complement strand
CGGGGTCAGACCGGCTGAGTGACAGGCATGTGACAGGCGGGTGGGGCGGGGCCTAGCCGGCCGCATTACCGTCGTCGTCGTCACGTGACGCGGCCTGTCGGGCTCCCAAGATGGCGGTTTGCGTAGCGGTGATCGCCAAGGAGGTGCGTACTCCGCCGGGCAGGCCCGCTCCAGCGTCAGCCTAGCTCTCCGATTCCTCTCCTTCCCTGCCCCAAGGGCTCCGGAGGGTGGGCCCGGGGGCTTTGCCGAGCGTAGGTGGCCAGGGGCGGGCCCGGCGGAGGCGCCGCCCAGACCTGCACCTGCCGCTGCCGAAGCGTCACGGGCCGGGTCTTCCTCTTCCGTGCGGGCCGCCGCTCCGCCCAGCCACCCGTCCGCGGGCTTTGTGGTTTCCTGCTCCCGAGTCTAGGCGTCCACTTCTGTCCATCCTGCTCGGCCGCGCGCTCCCAACGGCCAGGCCGTCGACCCCCGGACGAGTGACTGTTCCTCTCCGCTCAGCAGCCACAAGTCAGACCGTTGCACACCTCTGCCTAGAGGCCTCAACAGTGGCTTCTCATTGCCGTAGGATCATGTCCGAATAATCCCCTCCCCGTACCACAGACACGCTCCACTCCAGTTGACGGACTTACCTGCAGCTCCCCCGGCAGGCTCTGCTCCCTCACGTCTGGGCCTCTGCACCTGGAACCCCTTCCTCCTTCTCCCCCACTCCTGTCCCCTCCACTGGCCACCGAAGATTTCACTTTCTCTAGAAAGCTCTTTCTGAATCCTGAGATCGGGCTGCGTGGCCATCCACGCGCTCCTACTGCACGGAGCCGTGGTGTCCGCCCCGGCCTCTTGAAGACTAGGCTTCTGCGTTGGTTTTCCCGTGAAGCTCTTGTTACGCTGACTTCCGTCTTATCACTTGCTGCGTTATTTGTTGGTGGGTTTGTGGACTGTCTCCTTCACCTGTCATCTCCATCAGGGTAGGGACAGCGTTGTGTACACTATATCTGGGCAGTGCCAGGCCTGTGGGAGCCTGGGAAGACGCTGTTAACTCCAGGGTTAGGTTGCTCGGAAATGGCCCTGCAGAGATGGAGGTCTGAGACAAGCCTTGACGGGTTTTGAGGGAGCCTGCCAGTGCCTCTGAGACTGCAGGAGCTGGAGTGTTGGGAAACAGCCAGTATGACGGGGCCAGGAGGAGGGCACGTGCTAGGATGGGGCCCTGCTCAGAACGTGAGTGACAGGCTGCGCTCAGACCCACTTCAGAGGCGTCTTCTCTTTTCTGCCCATCCTACCCATGCCCCTTTGCAGACAGTATGAAACCCTCCTCAGATTAGATTGGGTGCCCTGAAGGCAATGCCCACGGCAATTTGAAAATTTTTATTTATTTTTTATTTTCGGCTGCGTTGGGTCTTCGTCCTTGGGTCTTTTTTGCTGCACGCGGGCTTTCTCTAGTTGCAGC
>NW_020184515.1:0-1421 GCF_003031525.2 Neophocaena asiaeorientalis asiaeorientalis | reverse complement strand
TTGGGAGTTTGGGATTGACATGTACACACTGCTGTATTTAAGGTGGGTAACCAACAGGGACCTACTTATAAAAGAATAAAATTTAAAAAGATAAGATGAGAATGTCTCATTTGGTAATGTCTAAGGAATTCAATAAGAGTCAACATTTTAAATAAAAATTTAAATTTATACATTTAAGGTGTACCACATGATGACTTAATATACATAGTGAAAATATTACTACAGTCAAGCTAATTAACATATCACATAGTTACTGTTTTCTGTGTGTGTGATGAAAGCACCTGAAATCTACTCTTTCAGTAAATTTCCAGTATTCAGTCCAGTATTATTGACTGTAGTCACCATGCTGTACCTTGGAACATTGACCACTTGAGGGTCAAGTGAAAGAGGTGGAGCCAACAAAGGAGGTAATCAGAGGTGTAGGAAAGCCAGGACAGCTTGATGTCACAGAGTACAAAGAGATTTCTAGAAAGGGTACCAGTTGCCTCTGAGAGGCTGAATAAAATGAAATTGAGGTTTGACCCATAAAAAAGACCAAGTAACCTTCATGAGAGTACTGTCCACAGCAGATTGATGAAGGCAGAAGGTAGATTTCAGTGAGTTGAGAAGATGAAAAAGAGATTGAAAGAGCAAAGATACTGTATTTCCTTATGTTTCTACATTGCCCTGTGTAGTCCTTTGCATACATACTTGTTAATCAGGAAAGAGTCCTAGAATTTCAGAGGTGAAAGGAAGTCTTGTTACTATATAAAAGAAGAGACTAGTGTCCAGAGAGTTTTAGTGACTTGCCGGACCAACCAAATTTTTATGGAGAATTGGTGGTAGAGTCAAGACAACTTACCTTTGTAAGCTAAGAGCTAATGTGGCTGAAAACTTAGGCTTGGGAGTCAGTCATATCTGAGTTTTGACCAACACTGTTACTTAATAACTGTGGGACTTTGGGTAAGTTACTAAAGAGAGAGGTAACTCTCTCCTTTAGTTTTCCTCATCTGTAAAATTAATAATAGCATACAGTTCACATTAGTTGTAAGAATTAATACCTGGCACATAGTAAGGACTCCATAATTCTTTTGCCTTAAAAAAATGCTTTTAAGAGGCATGCCCTTCTGCATTTCTTTTATTAGTAACAATGAGAATCTGAAATTATGTAAAGGAAAATTCGTATTTGAAATAACAGATTTCAGAGATTAAAAGCATTCTGCCTTACTGAATTTAGAGTTATATAAATGTTCCTACACATCTTACTTAATTTTTTTTTTTAATGTTTGGCTGTATTGGGTCTTCGTTACTATGCACGGGCTTTGTCTATTTGTGGTTAATGGGGCTACTCTTCGTTGCGGTGCGCAGGCTTCTTGTCGTGGCTTCTCTTGTTAAAGAGCTCGGGCTCTAGGCACGAGGGCTTCAGTAGTTGTGGCTTGCGG
>NW_020184514.1:0-1436 GCF_003031525.2 Neophocaena asiaeorientalis asiaeorientalis | reverse complement strand
TATATACACACAAACACACACATGTATACACACACATATATATATTATCTCATTTAAAATAAAACACAGTAAGTTTGGTTATTATTACCATGTAACAGATGAAATGAGCGGATAAAGAGTTAACAACTTGCAGAAGGACATGAAGCTAGTAAGCAATAAATCTGACACCAAAACCTGATTTTTTCAATTTCTTTTACACTAAATTGGAGTCATATTATCTAAGTCCATATTTCATCTCTGTCAGTTATTAAATGTGTGACCATGGGCAAGGCAGTTAACATCTTTCTGTCTCATTTTTTTTTGTCTTTGTCTTTAAAACGGGTATACTAATGTATAGGATCTATATCTAGGAGGTTCTGGAGAAAAAATTAGTTGATATATATGAGGCACTTAGAAGAGTGCCTGATGTGTTCCTTATTTTATTATTGTTGTTGTTGTTATAATACTATTGGGGGAAAAGGATATGAATTGCCATATTTTTATTTACTGAAAGAGCTTGATATGACCACTTGCACTTGGTAATCCATCACAGTTGGAGAATGGAATGTTCTGATTAATTCAATATTGTGTTTGATAGAACGTTATAAAATACATCTTATTCACATAATAGATTATCAAAGAATGTAATAACATTATATATACTATACCAAACTTACAGTGAAGAAATTTTATCTTTTAAATGAATCAGAAAATTCTTCCATATATGTTGCAGCTTAGACTCACCAATAAAAAAAATCCACTTATAGACTTTTGGTTACCAGTCCAGCATGTAAGAAGTTTAGAAGTCACCACTTCATCCTCGAAGTAAATACTGAATAAACTGAAAAATCAACAGCTATTCTTAGATCTGTATGAGAAGCGAGTTCACAGGCCAAGAGCAGAAACCTCCACAGGAGCCAGTGCCAGGGTAGGAAATCCTAAACCGTTATTGATTAATTGCTGGAGTCTCAGTGTGGACAAGTTTGAGAGATAAAAACTCCAAGGGGACCCAGTCATCAGGGCCCCCATACTTTTGTGAGTTTTACATCCTAGAGTTCTACCAGATTCTTACAATGAATATTGGAGAAAAATCCCTTCCTGCTTCTGGCAAGGGAGGGGACAAAGCACCATTTTGAAATACACCAGAGCATTCTGTTATTTTTAACAGTGTCTGCCCTTCAGAGGAACTAACCAGACCTTAACCTGCTTGGGCTTTTACTAGAGCCTAACTGACCTGGGGGGAAGGAAATACTCAAGTCAGCTCTAGCCTTCCACGTGAGAGAAGGGAAATACCCAACTCAAGCTTACTCTACCCATCCTGTCCCACCAAACTGGAGGGGGAACTGAGCATCATATGAAATGTTCAAAGACAGCTACAAAAGGCGGCCAAATAATGGAAGACAAGAATAGGAACTAAGGGGACTTCCCTGGTGGTCCAGCAGTTAAGACTCCATGCT
>NW_020184513.1:0-1433 GCF_003031525.2 Neophocaena asiaeorientalis asiaeorientalis | reverse complement strand
GCAAGGCTCCCCTCCCCCCGCGTCCTTCTTTCCGACTGAGGGCTAATTTGCACAGCTCTGGCTCGCTACTTAAGCTGCATGATTTTTTCACGGTGACTCTGATTGCTTAGCGTATTTCCATGTCCGCCTGCATGATCGCCCAGTTCCCCCTGTGTTTCATGCGCCCCGTACGTGTTCGTGGGAATCACTGGATTCAATACTACGCTGTTGTCGCTACAGCCCTCAGTCCATGATAAAGCCATTCTGACCCTCCTAGCTTGTGGTTCGTATTTACCTTATCCGTAAAGTGGGAATAGCTTATCTACCTGGCAGGAGGCGGCAAGCAGAAGCAGATAGCTCCCTTTTAGCTCCAAGATGGATTCGTTCATTCGAAATGGACAGTGTGCCTGTTGAGTCTACAGAGATCATTTGCGATGTGGTCCTTTCTCAGCTGCAGTGCGAATGTGTTCGGTGCAGAGCGGGGTGGGAGTGGGGATGAGGGTGAGGGCGGGGTGGGCTCCAGAGCAGAGGTGTCAGACGTGCATTGGAGTTTTCAGTTCTGGCTCCATTTCGAGAGGTACGGGTAATCCACGTGGCAGCTTTTATTTGTAGTGCGGATCCTTCTACAAATCTCAGTTAACTCAAATATGTAAAATCAGCATGCTGCTTTGGTACTGTGTGATCGTGTGTATGCCAGACTGTGCCCTTGTTCCCCAAAAGCAGGATGGCGTTCCATTTTTAAACACTAAATTTCCAAGGCTTTTTGGTCCAAACGTTGCATGCAAACCGACTTAGCTGTTTTCTCAAATTCAATTTTATTTCCTTTAGTGTTGAGAGTGATGGTAGGAACTCTTCAGAATATAATCTCATTCATTCGGCTTGGGAAAACGCATCCTTTGGGCTGAAGTTGTAGACAGCACTAATCTTTTGAGGTGAGATTTAAGGACACAGTTTGGGAACAGATCTTGGTTTTGCGTGTTTGCGGGGGGAGCGGGAATATGTGGAGTGTTGTCACTATGAGTTAAGTGTCCCAAAGTGGATGGGGCTTTTAGGGTATTCCTTTCTACTTCTATTTCAGCAGTGTGGAAGCAGTGGCTAAGGAAATGTAGGGGAGGCCCATTTGAGGCAGATTCAGCCACCCTTCCTGTGCTCTCACTTGGCTGCCCGAAGGGTCTTTCCGAGCCCTAAAAGCCTAGTCCAGCTTGTTGCCAAAGTGGTAAGGGTGCGTGCTCCCTTGTGCTCTTGCTTTTGCTGGTACACTCTTGTCAGCCTGGGCTGCAGCTCTGGCCTCCTTCCTATTGTCCTTATGACAAGAATGCTTAGGAATTATGGACCGTGACTGGTGACAGCATTTGGGTTTGGGCGCAAGGAGAAGCCTCCTTAGACCTCTGGTCTAAACTCCTTGCTTTGAGGAGGTGGGGGGAGGGATTACCAGAGAGCCTGGTATTGGGTAT
>NW_020184512.1:0-1424 GCF_003031525.2 Neophocaena asiaeorientalis asiaeorientalis | reverse complement strand
GGTTTTCTCGTCCTCCTGAACCCAGGTCCCCTGTCCCCCACTTCTGGACGCTTCTTCCTTCCTTTGAGAACTCCCAAGATTTCCCATGGGCAGTGGCCGAAATCGATTTGATGACAGAGATACAAGAATAATCAAATACACAAGCAGAGTGGGAGGTTTTCACACCTCTCCCTCAACAAGTCATACAATGAGCACCACAGAGCATCTGTAAGGTGTAGAAGATCTTACTAGCAAACCATTTTAATCATATAGCTATATCCATATATCCCTCAATATCACATAACAACTGCAGAGGAAACATTAATTTCAGGCACATATAGTGTAATTACAAAAATGAACCTTATTTATTTTGGCCACAAAGCAAATTTCAACATATTTCAGAGGAATGAAATCACACAGAGCATGATTTTTGGTAATGCAATTGTGCTAGAAGAGTCCTGATGAAAAGCTAACTAGAATTTCCCATGTTTGGAAATTGAGAAGTACACTTACAAATAAAATACGAGCAAAGAAGAAAACCCGAAGGGAAAGATGTTACAGTTGAACTGCATTACGTGGCCATGATGATATGGTAATAAAATAGGTTTCCTTCTGGCTTGCGAATTCCACTTTGTGTGACCATACAGACGGTACGGGTATGGTCTCAAAATCATCCGTAATTAACGTAGACATTTTAACACCTGAAACAGGGCTAGATACATCACCTGTTAGCATGGGCTTTAGCTTATGAACCTAAACAGGGGCGAAAAAAATCCAGTCTGACTCTCATTATTGATTGCCAGGGACCTCCAGAAATTGAGAATTTCAATGGAGAAAGTTCACCAGCTTCCTTTCTGGGGGATCTGAGGACAGCACCCAAACAGCTTGGCAGTACCAGGAGTGCTGGGTGGGGAGAGCCAAGCTGGTGGGCTGGGGCCCAGGGACCCGGGTGGTTAGACAAAGCCCACTGGTGTTGGTCTGTTCTGGGCCCTGTCCTGAGGTGAAGTTCCTAAAGGTGTTTTTATGTGTGATTGACAGAGTGGTTTCCCAGCTCATTCAGGCCCAAGACAGCTTTAAAGTCATTGCTTTAAACCCCATAGATTTTATTATTATGGAAACTTATTGTAAACAGGAAACATTCTATTACTGTTATAATGGAAAATCAATGTCTTTTACCATAAATACAAAGAAATGATTAAAAAAAAACAAGCAAAACAAAAACAAAAAACAGGGACAACTAAACAATAGTGTTGAAATCTGTTTAGATGCAGTTGCCTGCCTACAGAGTCCCACGTTTGGGCTGTGTGGTTATAAAGAGACAGACTAGGCACAGAAGGGGTGGAAGTCAGACTAGCCGCGAAGTGAATGGGAGGCAGACGCAGCCTGTAAGGGACTAGGGACTTCCATGAACGGTGCCAGGGTCACCCTGGTTACAGCTCAAGCAG
>NW_020184511.1:0-1423 GCF_003031525.2 Neophocaena asiaeorientalis asiaeorientalis | reverse complement strand
GCGAAAGGACCTTGGTCCTTGTCTTCTTTGAAGAAAGAATTCAACAAAGAGTACCAAGATTGCAAAGCAGGCACAGAGTTTACTAGAAGCACAGTACGTGTGGGAGAGCACATGGGAGAACTCACAAAGTGAGTTGCGCCTTTATAGGGGTAGCTTAGGTTGTTAATACAGGGTTAGTCTTCCAGGGTTTAGACGAGGGTGATTCCTCTTTTTCCTCCCCTGTGGTTGTGTCATCTGCAATTCTTTATCTGGGCTTCCACCAGGCACCATTCTGAATCTTCCCCATGAGCACCCAAGCGAAACCCACCACAGGGGGTGGTGGAGCTCAAACCCACAATGCTTGTGGCATTATAATGATATTACAATGCGGCCAAGGTTCCTAGATGACGGCTTGAGACCCCTTCTGCACATGTGTCGGGCTGGGAAGTCCTCTCGACCACAAAAATGAGGACGCTGGCGGGGGGCGCGGTTCGCTTTGCTTTTCATTCAATCAGGGTTCCAGTTGGTTCTCAAAGGGTCAGCATGAAACCAGCTGCAACAGGTAAACCTGAGGCCTGTTTATTTCCTACCTCACCTCTATTGGAAGACGTTCCTGAGTGGTCCAGTGCTGTTGTTTTCCATCAGCCATGCCCACTCTTCCTCCTGTTTCACCTGGCTGTGGACTGTGTTCTGGGCCCCTTGTAACTTTGGTCTCGACTCTCCAGGTGAACAACTAGCTAATTCGTTGGCCTAATCCTTAGAAAGTAGAAGGAGAGCTGCTGTCCTTGCTCCTTCTTGGTGCCGTTTCTAACAGTGACCTCCTGGAGACCGACTTTTGGCATTTGTGTCCCTGCTGGTGGACACTTCAGGTAAGGTAGGGGGCATTGGGCCCCTCTGTCCACTGCACTGCCACCTCGGGCCATTCAGCACCAGTCTTCTGCTTGGCGCTCCCTTTTCCTTGCCCTTGTCTGGCCCAGTCACTCCCCTACCTGTCACCAGAGCCATCATTTGAAAATGCAAGTCTGAGCATCTCATCCTCATCCTTAAAGCCAGCCATGGTCTCGTTGTTCCCAGGGACAAGGCCACAATCCTTACTGAGGCCTAATGGGTGGTAGGGACACAGTCCTGCCCAGTCCCAGCCACTCGGGCACCACCCCTGGCCCTGGCTGCCTTGGGGGCCTTGTGCGAAGTCCCCCACCCCCCAGGCTCTGCACGCTGCTGCCTTTCCTAGATGCAGGGGCTTCACCTGGGTTTTGTGTTAGGGACTCTTTCTGACCATCCGGGTCAGCCATATTTTTCTAGAAAAGATTTTAAATTAATGTTTTAATTTTTAAAGTGACACAGGTTTTCCTTGGGCTTTTTATTCTTTTTAAGTCTGTTTGGTAAGTTTTATTTTTCTAGGAATTTGCAAATTATTCATTTGCTTTTCTATTTTTAGATTTTT
>NW_020184510.1:0-1421 GCF_003031525.2 Neophocaena asiaeorientalis asiaeorientalis | reverse complement strand
TCCTCAGGCCAGGAACCAATTTTACCCATGAGTGAGTCTGCATAATCCTCTTCCGGTCCCTGTCCACTGCTTTGGGGGGCTTTGGTGAGGGCGGAGAGGGAAGCTGCCTGGGCTGGGAGGGCCTGAGCCACGTCTGGGCCGCAGAGGGAAGCAGTAGAGGGACAGGCCAGGCCTCGGCTGCCAGGACAGCTACCTCTGCTGCTGGAGATGTCCAAGCCCTCCCCCTGGCTGGCCCACCCACGACCCTCATTTCCTCCAAGAGGAAAGGGAGGCTTGAATGAGCCCAGAGGCCACTTGGAGCCCACTATCAAGACCCCAGTCCCCATTAGATTTTTGGCCTAGGTGGATTTGGGGTGGAGTCCTGGTGGGGAGCATCTGCCCTGAACCCCTTTCTCCTCTTTAAGGCTGAGGGCTGGGGGAGGAGAAGAACACTGCCCAAGCTGAGCTAGAGATGCATCAGGGGGCCTGGGATAGCTGAAGACTCCCCAGACCAGGAGGATCTCTAGAGAGAGCCCCTACCCTAGACTTATGGATGGGGAAACTAAGGCCCACAGAAGGAACTCGCCCAGTTAGGATTTCCCAAAACCAGTCTGGCAGGATAACTCCGGCCCATCACTCCTGTCACCCACTCTGAAGCCCTTGTACGTGTTCCCTCTTCAGGAGACGTGCCCCTCCCAGGAGTCTGGTATCCTGAGCACCGCATATCCCACTGGTTAAGCACAAGGCTGGCATCAGTGTTTGGGGTTCAGGGCGTGCCTCTGTGACCTCAAGCACATGACACAGTCTCTCCAAGCCTGTTTCTTTACCTGGAAAAAACCAGGGTGCTAATAATAAGTTTATCCTCAAGGCTTGTTGTCAAGTTTGAAGGAGATGCTGCAAGCGCCCAGCACAGTGCCTAGAGCATAGTAAACAGTCAAGAAACCCTAGTAGTTGTGACTGTCATTGAGCCAGTGGGCTCCTATTCATCCTTCACAGCCCTGCCCAGGCAGCCCCTTCCCTGTGAAGACCTCCTTGCTAGCCCCACACACAGACCTGATAACTGACCCCTCACAGCTGTAGCTTCATCCTAGGCAAACATCATGTTCTCTTATGGCTGGTTTACACGTGGACCATCTGTGCTGGCATGTGAGCTCCCAAGGGGACGAGGTGTGTCTCACTCTCCCATGGTGTCTTACGGGCTGCGATGGGGCCAGGGCTGAGCAAATAGCGTCTCAGTGATGGGCACGGGTTGGAGCTGTCTTGACTTGTTGGTACCCAACCTTGCAAGCTGGCTCTTCTTCTGTCCTTTATGTCCCATCTTTGAGGCCACTCAGGTCTGCATTTGGTGGCCTTCGCTGCCCTCTCCTGACCGCAGAGGGCAGGACAGTGCCTCGGGTGAGGGTGAGGGTTGGGCTGGGGCAGAGAGGCGGGAGCTGAGTGAG
>NW_020184509.1:0-1419 GCF_003031525.2 Neophocaena asiaeorientalis asiaeorientalis | reverse complement strand
CAAACAAACAAACAAACAAAAAACAAATAATGGAATGGACGTGAGTTCCCAGCATAATAGTTAAATGCAAGGTGGGAGAATGAGTAGAAATGAAAGAGTCTGGAGGCAAGGGATACTTCAAAGTGTCCAAGGCAATGAGAAGCAGCTAAAGTTTTATTCTGAGATAATGGAAAGCCATTTTAAATGCATTAATATAATATAGCAAGATTTCCAGGGCCCTGGGCTAGTAAGCCTGTACTGGTAATGATTAGATCATGGCTCTACAAGTTAAACTCCTCACTAATGGGAGGGGCCAGGCCGAGGGCTGACTCTAACCTGTCCATAAACCCCACCCCAGAAGCTTCCGGGGAGCCCTCTGACCCCTCAGAACACAAAGCCGGAGTCAGGCTCCCAGGGTTCAATTCCTGGCTCCATCTCTTACTAACTGTGTGACCTTGGGCAAATTACTTAACCTCTCTGTGCCTCTCTGTCCTCATCTGTAAAATGAGGATGATAATGATAGGATCTCACATGGTGACATGAGGGTTTCATAAGTTATTATATAGGCTCATAACTGCCTGGCACATGGTAAGAGGTATTTGAGTGTTGGCTCTCAGTATTCCTATGATTACATCGGATTTTCAGGGCCAGTAGAGAAGACAAACTCACAGGAGGAACTTGTCTTCAATTTAGAGCTGAGGAGACATGATCTCACTTAGAAAAATAAATAAATACATGTGCTCAGGTTGAAGACACACCATGGAAACAGTTACACAAAGACGATGTATGACTGGGTTTAAAGAGGGGACAGTGCAGGGCAAAGAGACCAGCCCCATGTGATCAGCAGGCAGAGAATGGGGACTTTGGGTAAGGAGTGAATTTTTGGGGGTCTCTCAATTTGTGTCAGTTCTTCTGCAAACTTGCGGCTTCTCAACCAGCTAAGCTGTGGATGTTTTTTGACAAAGGCACCGGTTGAATTGCTCTGCAGGTTCACCTGTTTTGCATCTCATCACTTCTGTAGGCTTTTGTCATGGGGAGGAGGCCCTGTGGCTGCCCTTCTGGAGCACAGGTGGAGTGTGCAGGCTTGGGAGTCATTCAGCTGTCCTTCTTTGAGCCTTGGTTTTCCCATCTGTAAAGTGGAGTAACACTGTTCTTCCTGTGAGGATAAAACAAAGGGATGCACATAATGTGCCTCGTGCGTAATACGTGGTCAGTGTACGTCTTTTCTCTTTCCTTTCTGTAGCTCATTGGAAAGTTTCACTCAAGGAAATAGCTGAAGGGGCATCTTCTTTAGTCTATAGAAGCTTCAACTAAGTCACACTACCCCTGTTAACACGGCTGGGGCAGACTCCAGAGCCATTAGGAAGATTAATTCATTCAAAAGCATTTATTGATCACCTACTATGCAATAACTTCTTCATATATATATATATATATTTT
>NW_020184508.1:0-1425 GCF_003031525.2 Neophocaena asiaeorientalis asiaeorientalis | reverse complement strand
TAAGGCCCTCACTCGAAAACTTAAATATGACACTAACAGCGTTCACTGTTTCTGGAAAAAACAACAACCACCTTATGATAATGCCTGCATCTATCCATTCAGTACTTTAGAGCTTATAAAGCACTTTCACAAATGTCATCTCACTTGAGTTATTACAAAATACCTCACAAGCAAAGAAAAAATACCCTCACAGCATTCCAGCAGCCATGTTCACAGGAAGCTGCAAACCCTAATGACCACTATGAGATAAGCCCTGAGCACAATTAAGAAGTAGAGATTGTCAAACCCCAAGCTACATTTTCTTTCCTTCCCCTGAGTGACACTTAACCCAAAGGTAAAATTAAATCAGTCCCAGATAGTACAACAGACCAGATTCAACGATAAGGCTGTGGTGTCCCCAAGCAGAAGCACCTCTGGAGGAAGAAAACGGAGAGGTGTATACAAGCATTTGCACACATTCGCATTCATTCCAACCCACAGCTGCTGAGAGGAAACAGCAGGCTGTCTCTTTTCTAAGGTCCATTTGATTCTGAAGATGTCTCCGTAGAGAACGCTCCTCACAGAATAACAGTAACCTTTTTCTACTATTCCCAATGCGGCCCCTTCTTCCTTAGTACTGGGCCTTTGTTCCTCGCATCCCCTCTTTCTGGGATATGCTTTGATTAATACAACCCCACTTCGTCCACCACAAGGCAGAAGTTTAAGCCCCATCCATCCTTAAGGACCAGCCCAAAACTTCCCCAATTGCCCAAGCATAAGTCATCACTCCCTGCTGATTTCCACTGCATGCTGCTTAGCTTTCTCTTACAGAATTGCTCTCAATCTGCCTTATCTCATAGATGTCTTAAACACCTCAAGAGCAAAGGCCTAGCCTTGTTCATCTGGGAGCCTCCACAGTAGCTAGCAGTTTACCTTGCTCTTCAGTTGGCCCTTGGTATCCTCTGATGTGAACCCCACGGAAACAGAGGAGAGACTGTATTCCCTGCACTAGGCCATTTTGTATAAGGGGCTCGAGCATCCAAGGATTTGGGTATCTGTGGGGGGTCCTGGAACCAATCCCTTGTAGATCTGAGGGACGACCGTACACACGGTAAGCTCTCAGCACTTTCGCGGAACTGCATCTGTGTACGAGTGTGTCACATGATTCCAAAAAGCGCCAGATAAAAAGGAAACACAGAGGTAGACCTGAAAAGCAAAATACTCAAAATAATAAAGCACAAATATTTTTTCCTGTATTAGTCGGGGGTCTCCAGAGAAAAGAAGCAATAAGATATATATATCTATAGGTATATTGATACATATACCTTTATAAGATATAGTATATATAAAATACATAGTATAATATAGAGAGAAGTAAAATAGTATGTTATATATCTATACATTATAAAGATATGCTATATATTATAAAATATACATTAATACATT
>NW_020184507.1:0-1405 GCF_003031525.2 Neophocaena asiaeorientalis asiaeorientalis | reverse complement strand
TCCTTCCTTCCTTCCTTCCTTCCTCCCTCCTTCCCTCCCTCTCTCTCTTTCTTTCTATCTTTCTTTCTCTTCTTTTCTTCCTTCTGTCCTGGGGGAGGGGGTTAAATTAATTACCCTGCATTGCTCAGAATGATTTAAAGGTGGCTTCCTTTGAAACATATCAAGTATAAAACATATCAAGATAGCAGAAATTAGAAACAGAACAAAAATGACCTCTGGCCCTATAGTTCCATGGTTAGGAATTTATCCCAAGCAGAGACATAACGTATTGTGTGAGAATAATACAAGGATGCTCAGTGCTACATTGTTAAAGAAAAAGATTGGGAATGACAGAGTCAAATTAGTCATTGTACATTATTAAAATCAGTGCTATGAAATCACAAATACTAATATTACATGCAACTGATATAGGAAGGTGCCACCATATACTGTGAAGAATAAAAATTCAGGTTACAAAAGAGCTTGTAAAGTATTGTTCTCTCTATAAATAAATATGTATATACGTAGGGAAAATATCTGTAAGTCTACACAGCAAATCATTAAGGGTGATTATCCTTGGCTTGAGAAATGATGGGAGAACTTTTTATAAATATTTATGTGTGGATTTATAAGAAAAAACGTTATCAGCCCCATGACACAATGTTATTTTTAAATTGGGGAAGTGAAAGAATAGGAAAAAAATAAGTGTGTGCAAAAGGAACCTGTAAGTAAGCCTAAAAATACAAACCAACATAATAGTCTACCTACCTGCTAGAGGTGGCACCCACATTTAACTCTAAAAAAGATAGCAGCTGAGACAGATCTTGGTAATTACAAAATTCACCACGTCCAGAAATAAAAATTAATATTCTTAGCACGAGCAGTGTGAGCCTGGACATACTCAGGCCATTCGTGACCTGGTGGCCCCCTAGCTCTAGGGATTCTCAAGGGCCTCTCCCCAGCCAACTGCCACACAGGTAAGCTAGGCTGTATTAGTTCCTCGCATAGGTCAATCTTATTTTCCTCTCAGGTTGCTGGCACACGTCCCTGTCTCAAATAGTGTTCCTTATACCATTCAACTGATCAATTCTTACTTTTCCGTTTCAATTTCTCTTTATCACAAAAGAATTACTTGGTTCCCCAATAATAAATGAGTAACTGATCATTTATTTTTAGCATATAATCAAACGTGTACTTACATAGTTATTTGTGAGATAGTTTCTGAAATCACTATTTTCTCCATTAGATGGTATGGTAGGCAAAATAATGTCCCTCACCACAAAATATATCCACATCCTAATCCCTGGAACCTGTGAACATGTTATATTCCATGGCAAAAAGGATTTTGCAGATGAGATTAAATCAAGAATCTTTTTATTTATTTATTTATTTTCATTTTAACATCTTTATTGGAGTATAATTGCTT
>NW_020184506.1:0-1412 GCF_003031525.2 Neophocaena asiaeorientalis asiaeorientalis | reverse complement strand
GGTGGTCCAGTGGTTAAGATTCCACGCTCCCAATGCAGGGGGCACGGGTTTGATCCCCCCACAAGCCACACAGTGCGGCCAAAAAAAAAAAAAGGAAAAGAAAAAAAAACAATAGCAGAGATAAAATGAAATTTTAAATACCCCCCCCAAAAAAAAAAATCCATGGTAACAGAGGGGGAAGAGAACAAAGAACAGACAGGAGAAATAGGAAACAAAAAAAAAGATGGTAGATTTTAGTTCAACCACACTGGTAATTAATTATGTGTCAATGGCCAAAACACACCAATGAAAAGATAAAGACTATAAGATTGGATAAAAAAGAATGATTATATATGCTATCTATAAGAAGCTCAACTTAAAGACAAAGATAAATTAAGAGAATGGTGTGGTAAGCAGCCTTCTAGGCTGGCCCTCAGTATCTCCCACTCCCCTGTGTACAAGCCCTGTATAATCCCCAGGGCTGTGAATATGATGGTCTTCACACCCATGACTGGGTTATGTTATATGGCACAGTCAGGACAGGAAAATTATCCAGGTGGTTCTGACCTAATCACATGAGCTCTTTAAAAGCAGAATCTTCCCCAGCTGGTGGCAGAAGGGGATGTCAGAGAGATTTGAAACATGAGAGGGATTCCACGTGAGGGAGGATCTCCAATGCTGAGACAGAGGGGCCATGTGGCAAGAACCTGAGAGCAGCTTCTAGAAGTTGAAAGACATTAATAGCAAGCAAGACAAGCAGGATCTCAGTCCTACGTCTCAGGGAATGAATGCTCCCTGAAACCTGAATGAGCTCCCGGGCAGGAATGTAGAAGAGACGACGTTGATTTCAGGCTGTGCGATCTCGGCACAGCTTCTGACCTACAGGACTGTGCACTAATAAATGGTTGTCGCTTAAAGTCACTAAAGTTTGTGGTAACAATAGAAAACTAATATAAATGGAAAAATATATACCATGCAAACACTAATCAAGAGAAAGATGGAGTGTCTACTATCAGACACTTTGGAACTACCAGCAATAAAGACAGACATTATATAATGATAAAGGACTCAATTCATCAAGAAAATCGAACAATCCTAAATATGTCTTCACATAATCACAGAGCTACAAAATATATGAAGCAAAAACTGTGAGAACTGAAAGGAGTAATAGACAAATCCACAATTATAGTTGGGGATTTCAACACTCCTTATTAATTGATAGAGAGTACAGACAAAATCAACCAGAATATACAAGACATGAAGAACGGGATCAGCCAACTTGACCTTGTTGACATTTACAGAAAACTTCATCAACAAGTGCAGAACAACATGTTGTGTTCAAATAAATGCACATGGAACATTTATTAAGATATACACATTTCAGGCTTCCCAGGTGGCACAGTGGCTGAGAATCCACCTGCCAATGCAGGGGA
>NW_020184505.1:0-1415 GCF_003031525.2 Neophocaena asiaeorientalis asiaeorientalis | reverse complement strand
CCAGGTTGGAGTTGGGAAGTGACGCGAGCCTAAGCGCTCGAGAATCTGGCCGCAGAAACGCCCCGCAGCAAAAGACAATCCCTAGTTTTCTCCTGTCCGGGACCCCAGCGCTCCGGCTGCAGGTCAACTCTGAGGTGGGGGCTGGAAGTCGGCTTTGGGGCGAGCAGGAAGAAGGGACACGCCCAGGAGAGTGCCTGAGGGAGACGGAGGCTCTGCGCTACCTGAGGCCAATGCTTCTAGATGCGTTTGGAGCGGCGACAGGCGCTGGGGGCCGTGGAGCAACGTGAAGGTGACTGGACGGCCCCACAGATGGACTGGAAGGGCCAGGGCCAGGGCCAGGGCGAGGGCGCAGGAGCGTTGGTCGGGCGAAGTGGAGTTCTCAGGGCTGCTGGCCGCTCTTTGCTGGATGTCTCGGAGCCCAGCACGTGTGACCCAGTTTGGCAACGCCTATGCTGGACCCCTGGCCGCCCGGTGTGCCCAAGAGACCCTACCGGCCTCCCCCCGCTCAGCAAATCAGGGGACTGAGGGTCCCTGGTGAGAGCTGGCACCGGCCACCCCGTCCCTGCGTCGGGTCCTTCCCCAAAAGCCAAAGTAAGAGAGAGAAAGGCGTTGGAATTTGGTATAATTTATTAAGTAAACGAAAGAAAACTTCACAAATGTCTCTGAAGACGAATTCTTCCATGATTGCTAAACGGAGAGGTGTTATTGTAATGACATCTGTCGCAAGGGATCATCCAATGAAGGGTCTCAGCGGAGATGAGGGCTCCTGGGTCCAAAGGCGGCGGGAGAGGCAGCCCAGGGTCTTCCCGGCCACTGCGTGTAGGTCCGCGACCACCAGCCTTGGGACGTCCGGTGGTGTCTCTCCAGGCCAGGAGGAGGGCGATGCTCCGGAAGGGTCCCCGCGGTCAGAGGTCGCGGGTTCCAGATGTTGGGTTCCCGATGCCGCAAGACCCGCCCAGGGAAGCTTTGCGGGTGGGCGGCGGCCCCACCTCCTGAGGGCGATTGTGGCTCCTGGCGGGTCGTGGGCGTCTTGTCCGGGGCGGGCTGCCCAGCGCCCAGCCTGCAGGTGCTCTGCGCTCGGGGTCGGTGTTTCGGGCAGTGTGGGTGCAGACGCCCGCAGGCGGTAGAAAGTTGTTCCCCATTGAAGTCCTCGTCGTCCCCGGAGAGCTGGCCCAGCGTAGGATAGAAAGGGAGCTGCCATTCCTCAGGGTCCGCTAAGCTCAAGATTTGCAGCATCTCTGGTTCCTGGGACTCCTCTGCGGAATCCCAGGCCTCGCGCATGCAGCGGGGGAAGTTCGGCTCCATCGTTTCAGCCCCTGAGAGGAGGAGAAGTTTTCAGGGATCCCTTCCCTGCGAATTTATACCTTACCGTCCAACTTTTTAGCTGTCCAACCAGAGGATATTAGGATGGGTGG
>NW_020184504.1:0-1411 GCF_003031525.2 Neophocaena asiaeorientalis asiaeorientalis | reverse complement strand
GTGAGAGCACGTCCTTCTACTCCGCCATCTTGGTTCCTCCCGATGCTTGAGTTTTAGTGACAGGATTCTGCACAGTTGTCCCTGGAAGTCTGTTTTAATTGGGAACCATTTTGCCTTTAGAACTTTGGGTTTGAACAAAGCCAAATCATGGGGAGAATTCCAAATTTGCTGCAAAATAAAGGCATGTTTTTAGTTCCACTGGGTCCTTTGTATTTTCATTGGTTGGTTGGCAAAAATCTTAGGGACTCCTCAGGGCTCCTCATTCTGAGAGAGGTGCCTCTCTGCACGTGGAAGAATGATGAGCAGGTTAGATGGGGATGCCAGGTAGCCCCTTTTGTTTCATTATTGATGGATTACCTTAGTCCTGAGATGTTTGCTATCAGGACAGTGTTCTTGGTTTAAGTTTGCTTATGGATCTGTGATTTTTTTTTTCCCCATCATTTAGTCGCAAATTTGCCCTTTTTGATGAGCAGCATCGAGAAGAGATGCGAAAAGAACGGCGGAGGATTCAAGAGCAACTGAGGCGGCTTAAGCGAAACCAGGAAAAGGAGAAGCTTAAGGGTCCTCCTGAGAAGAAGCCCAAAAAAATGAAGGAGCGTCCTGACCTAAAAGTAAGTGTATGTGGTGTGATCATAACTAAGAAAGCATACCTTTTCCTTTAGCTTTTGGCATCCTCCCTTACTGGGAATGAGGGCAGTATTGTGGAAAACTAGTTTGAATTGATGTGGCCACTTGGGTGTTATTAGTGCTATTGTGACTAGTACTGACAACACCAGACTTGATCTGGTGTCTTTGGGTGTCATTTATACTTCATCCATTAGAAATATTTTCTGTGAGTTGAGATAGGCGTGGTGGATTTTAACATGTACATGTATGTACATATATGAACACATCTTGTTTTTCAATTGCATGTATTAAAAAGCAACAGAAAAAATCATACAATCCAGGTTGCTTTGCATAATTTAGGTGGGATTCCAGATATTACTGTGCAGTGTAACTGTGGCACAGTGGAAAGAGCCATGGACTCGGAAACAGAAGATCTGGGTTCAGGTTCTTGTTCTGCCATTTAGTAACTCTGTGACCGTAACCTCTCCAAACCTGTTTTCACTTGTATAAAATGATACCTATCTCACACTGGTGTTGTATTAAAGTATATAATGCATGGGAAGCACTTTATAAACTAAAATTCTCAACAAATGGGAACTGCTATTAACACGTACTGAGGTCATTAAGTATTTTAATGTTTCTTTCTTCCATGTGATATTATGTAAGTATTGTATGATACAGTATTGATCCATTTTACAGATGAAACTGAGGGCAGTTGCAAAAGTAAGATGGAGACTTGGGCTTTTTGTTTTTTGGGGTTTTTTGCCACACTGCACGGCTTGTGGGATCTTAGTTCCCTGACCAG
>NW_020184503.1:0-1412 GCF_003031525.2 Neophocaena asiaeorientalis asiaeorientalis | reverse complement strand
CAGGATTTGTTCATACAGATATGACGAAAGACTTGAAAGAAGAACATTTAAAGAAAAACATCCCTCTTGGGAGGTTTGGAGACCCCCTTGATGTGGCCCATGCAGTCGTGTTTCTTTTAGAGTCTCCGTACATTACAGGGCACGTCCTGGTGGTGGACGGAGGCTTGCAGCTCACCATGTAGCCGACTGATACAGCTATTATTAGAGTCAAGGGCACACACTGTTATACCTGCATCCGCTAATCAAACCTACTGATGCTACAAATGTTGATTTCCATCTTTATGTGAATATGTCTGTAGAGGACAGTATGTGACCAGCTGTGCTTTCTAAATGACACGTACCTTCCAGGCTGCAGCAGTGTTACTGTGTAGTCGCCCCTCGGTACCCACAGGGATCTGCCCTAGGAGCCCCAGAGTCTTCAGATGCTCCGGTCCCTTACATACCGCAGCCTGCATAGTATTTGCATATAACCTACGTATACTTTAAATCATCTTTAGATTATGCATAATACCTAACACAGTGTCAATGCTGTGTAAATAATTGAAGTACAGTGGAAATGCAGTGTATTTTTGGAATTTGTGAAATTTTTAAAAAAATATTTCCTATCCGTGATTGGTTGAATATGGATGTGGAAGTCATGGATGCAGAGGGCTGACTGTATAGGCATTTTGCAAGTGATATAAACAGGTGTTATCTTAATTTATACATTTTGTGGCAAAAGTGGGAAAAATTATATGGTCTAATTGTCATTAGTTGTTTCGTTGTATCAGGCTGAATACTCCAGAAGTTAACCCTGGAGGCCATTGCCAAAGTAAGAGTATTTACAGGGCGTGGGTAGGTGTCAATACCTTAGCAGCCCTGCTAGAGTTAAACATTGTATCCCTTTTTCCCCTCGGACGGTCATTTGATTTACAGGTTGAAAACGAATGTGGAGTTTGGTTTCTTTGCGTGGCATCGCTCCTCCTTGAGCCACTGGGCACAGCAAACTGCAAGTGCAGGTGTGGACGGTTGACCCATCCTGTGGAAATGCTCAAAGATAGTGAGAGTTAACCCTTACTGTTGTAATACCCGGTACAGGTGTGAGCTGCATAGATCTCATCAACTTAGGAAGTGGAAGTGTTTTGTTTTTTGTTTTGTTTTTTTAAATCCACAAAGACAGTTTAGCAGGCTACTTAAAAACAGCAATAATAATATTCTTGCCTGACATTTTAGAAAACTAATAATTATGAACAACCATAAATAAGTAAATATGCAGTAACAGTGGGTTAAATGTCTTTACAAGGAACAGGTTAAGCATTAGTCTTAAAAGAAGATGTTTGCCTGAGATTAGAGATGAAGACGCAAACTGAGTGAAAACATCAGATGACGTCTACTTTGCGTTGAACTGTTTTGTGGGGAATACTGTGATCATT
>NW_020184502.1:0-1285 GCF_003031525.2 Neophocaena asiaeorientalis asiaeorientalis | reverse complement strand
AAAAAAAAAAAAAAAAAAAAAAAAAAAGAGAGAACAGGAAGTTAAACAACCACTGAAGGATTCACCTAAAGATACCAGTCTCCACAAATTAACATATAAATTCAATGCAATTCTAATCAAAGTTCTATAAGGTTATTTTTATGAAAATTGAGAAGGTATTTCTAAAATTCATATGAGAATTTTAAAAGCCAGTGACAGTCAAAGCAATGGTGAAGAAAAACAAAGTTGAATGACTGTCAAATTAATACCCACTCCAAAGTTATAATTAATAAAATGATGTGTTATTGGTCTAAGACTAAATAAATGGACAAAAACAATGGAGCAGAGAACTTGTGTTTACCAAGTATACCTTTAAGAGAATGAAACATGATGCATATAATAAAAGTTATTCTCAGCTCATATATCCACCATGTCCAGTACATTATAAAATATACTGTAAGTATCAATAAAAAGTAAACACACAACCTCGTAAATAATGGCAATAACTTGATGAAATACATTGCAGATTAAATTATTCAAATTGCTGATAAATATGTAAACTTATCACATTGTGTTTAATATTATTGCCTCTTTTGCTAAACTAGCAAAAAGCTTTGGAATTTGAGCCAATTTAAAGAAACTCTTTTTGTAATTCTAATAGATTTCTCACTTGAGTATCTTCACATTTTTTTACTATATTCTTATAACATTAACAATAGATAATGCAAAAGTATATTGACTAGATATAATTTTATGTTGACAGATTTTTTTGTCTTTAAGCATTTCAGATGATCACTTCATTGTCTCCTTGTTTTCATATTATTTGATAAATTCTATTGGTTACTCTTTTTTTGCTTGTTTCCCTATATATAATGGTATCATTTTATTTTCTGACTTCCTTTAAGATCTTAATTTTCTTCATGGTTATGCATAATTTTATTTTAATATGTCTTGGTGTGTATTTCTTTGGGTTTATCTCGCTTACAGTTCATTGAGCTTATTTGATCCAGGGGTTGACTTTCTTCAATAAGTATGGATTTTTTTGAAAATTATTTATTTGAATATTCATTCTGCTACTCCTCCTCTACTTAAACAATTCCTATTAAGAGACTTCAAACTATTTTACATTTTCCCACAATTGACTGAGTCTCTCCTCAGTTTTTTGTTGTTGTTGTTTGGTTTTTTTTGGCCTTTTTTAGAAAGTTTCTTTGCCCATTTTGCAATTCAAAGATCTTCTTTTTTTTTTTTCTTTTTCCTGTGTTGTTCAACATCCTGTTATTCTTGTCCAGGATTTTTTTTTTTTTTT
>NW_020184501.1:0-1410 GCF_003031525.2 Neophocaena asiaeorientalis asiaeorientalis | reverse complement strand
TTCTCCTTCCTCCTGCAGGTGAGGGCTCAACGAATTGCCCAGTGATGATCCTTGGGCGGCTGGGAAGCAGTGTGCTGCTGCCCCTGACATCTGACGGGATAAGTAAGAGCATGAATAAGAGTATTCACATCCTTGTCACAATGGCAGAATCACCCGGAGACACCACCAAGAAGAAAATAGTGTCTCTGGATCTGCGGAAAGGTGACTCTCCACGCCATCTGGAGAATGGCTATGAGTTTCATCCAGAAAACCTGAGCCTGAGGATCCTGAAAAGCAGGAAGGAGGACGAGGGCTGGTACTTTATGAGCCTGGAGGAAAACATTTCAGTCCAGCAATTTTGCCTGCAGCTGAAGCTCTATGGTAATGACGGTGGCTTCCCCAGTCCCCACTGGAGGGACGAGATAGTTCCTTGCCTAAGAATTTAGGCCTCTCTCAGAAGCAAAGGGTATTCAGAGTTGGAAGCAACTTGAAAGACATCTCAGTCCAGGGGCAAGCCGTCCTTCAGGAAGAAGTTTTAGAAGTTCACAAATCTTTTTTTCATCCAAATTGCACGTTAGTGATAGCTGATTAGCACAAGTTACCTTTAACCCCATTTTCTTGGGGCTCCAGGCCCTCTTGCCTACAGCCCCTCTGCCTGTTGACAAGAGGGCCTGGAGCCCCAAGAGTCTCAATTTACAAATAAGATTTTATTTGAAAAAAGGTGTTTTTTTAATTAAAAAAATTTTGAATACCACTGATCAAGCTCAATCTCACTTTCATAGATGAGGACACTGAAATCTAGAGATAAGTGGTTTGCACGTTCCTACTCACATCTGCGTAGGTGGGTTCGCTGCAGTAGGAGTCCTGGGAGAAGGAGGGCTGAAATTCAGCCCACACATCACTCACCAAGCCCCGCATCCTGACAGAGGATTGCATCTACCTGGTGGAAGAGGCATATTTTTCTCATTTAAACAAATGCTCTGATTATAAAATTGCTTAGTTGCAGAACTTAAACTAGAACGTAGGTCCACCTAAATCTAAGGCCAGTGCATTTTTGAGCCGTTTTAACTGCCAGCCCCTCTTGAACACACCCAGAGTTTGTCTCTTAAGTCCCAAGGCTCCCTTGAATTCCCAGGGATCCTGGCAGCCATGCGGGCTACCCTGCTTCTTCAACAGTGAGTTTCTTATCTCTGAGGATGGGACAGGAGCCCCAAACAGCCGACATTTCTTTAAAATCCTCAGGTACCGACAAGAGAGACAGAAATACCCTCCCTGCCCTTCCCCTGGCCCTAGCATTCCCTTCCCTCCAAACGGTGTATGCAGAATTCCCACAGCCCTCCACCAGGTATCAGGGTGTCCTGATCATTCCAATAGTGTTCCCGGGGCAAGGCTGCCATGAGCACAAAGATTACACATGCATTTTCTAGAACA
>NW_020184500.1:0-1405 GCF_003031525.2 Neophocaena asiaeorientalis asiaeorientalis | reverse complement strand
TACATTTATTAACCACGATATTATGTTTATTTGGAAAAAAATAATATGTTCTATATAGGAGTTATGCTTTCTGGTTACACATGAAAATAGCTTGGAAGTTGTCACTTTATCCTACAACAAGTAAAAAGCTGAACAGATCTAAACATCAATAACCCTTCTAGGATCTGTAAGAAAGGTGAGACACAGGGCAAACCACTCTTAGAAAGACAGACAGGTGAGTACAGAGAGTCATGGGTTACCAGAGCAGAGACTCACAAGCAGAATCCACCATAAGAACCAATTACAGCATAGCACTTTGCAGTACACCTGAAACTAACACAATATTGTAAATAAACTATACTACAATGAAAATTAAAAATAAATAACCAATGCCAGGGTAGGAAAACCTGAACTGTTATTAAAGAAGTGTTATCAGTGTGGAAAAGTCAAAAGTTAAAATTTCCAGGGGGACCCAGTCATATGGAGCCCTAAAATGTTGTGAGATTTACCTCTAGAAACTTGAACAGTTTCTCACAGTAAATATCTGAAAAAATGCCACAATATGCTTCTGGCAAGATGACTGAAAAGAGTTCTGTTTTTCTTAACAAGGTCAACAGGAGAAGCTAGTCAACTAGGGCCTAACCTGCTGGAGTATTATCAGACTTTAACTTACCTTGGTAAAGGGAAACCCCAAATCCAGTCAGATCTAGGCTTTAACATGGGAGAAAGGAGATACCCAAGACATGAAAACAAACTAAGTCTCCATTGACAGGTGAATGGATAAAAAATAATATAAAAAATTATGGATAAAGAATATACATACACACACATACATATATATTTCAGCCATAAGAAAGAATAATATCCTACCATTTGTAACAACATGGATGGGCCTTGAGGGTATTGAAACAATTTATAAAGAGAAGACAAATACTGTGTGATCTCATACGTGGAATCTAAAAAAAAAAAAAAACTCATATAAACATAGAACATATTGGTTGTTACCAAGGCAGGGTGTGGAGGATGGGAGAAATGGTTAAGATGATCAAAAAGTTAAAACTTTCAGTTATAAGAAAAATTCTGGGGATCTAATTACAATATGGTGAATATATTTAAAAATACTATGTTGGAAAGTTGTTAAGAGAATAAATGTTAATAGGTCTCATCACAAAAATAAATTTGTACTATACGGGGTGATGAATATTAACTAAAATTATTGTGGTAATCACTTTACAAAATGTATATATATCAAACTGTTATGTTGTACACCTTAAAATAATGCAATTATATATGTCAATTATATCTCAGTTAAACTGGAAAAAAACCCAGCTGTGATTTAATACATTAGGGGCTCTAATGGAAAAAAGGGAATAAATTGAAAAAACTATCCCAAGCAAATGGAAATCAAAAGAAAGCTGGAGTAGCA
>NW_020184499.1:0-1410 GCF_003031525.2 Neophocaena asiaeorientalis asiaeorientalis | reverse complement strand
TCTATAGGGGATGAAGGAGATCTATGTGCCAGGTTACCTCATCTTCCTTTGGGGATGGAAAGGATTACCTCACTGGTGCGGAGCAGAAATTTCCACACTGATCAGTTTGGATTACATTCTTGGAGAAGGCTGTAACTTCAATAAGGTCAGGTATTAAGTCTTCCTTTTAGCATAAGTGGCTCCGTTTTGGGCCTGTCACTTCTTTTTTAACAGGGAAATGGTGCCAGATCAACTCAGATAGGACACCCCTACTCCACCCACACTTCAGAGTTCTGGAGAAGAAAGCAGACTTTTATAGACCCTTTCAATTCGCACCATGTAGATACGCAGATTCTCCAGCTACTATAGGTGAGATCTACAAGATGCACTAGCTCTTATCAACAGGAACCATAAACGCAATTCCAAATCCTACTTTAACATCACCGTGATTCCAGCCCTATGCTTACCACTACCTACCTCCAATCCGTAACCACTATGTCAGTGCTGTTCCAAGCATAGTCCTAACTCTAACCCTGTCCCTAGGTAGCCACACATTGAGTAATGTCTGCAACTATGCTGGGCACACAAATATCACACACCTTTGAAGGTAATGGGTCATCTGCTGTCCAGGAAGCAGTAGCTCCCTCAGTAACAGCTGCACAGTCATCAGGGCAGCTTGTCCCTGGTGGGCTCAGTGCTCAGCTGGGAACCCAGGAGCACCAAGGCACCCAGGCCCTTTGACCCTTGTTACACATACAAGCGTACAGGGGCCCAGCTCACCCCAAGCCCTGTTCTAGCCCAGCTTCTGAGCTGAAATTCCTGCCATACCCCTCCCCGGCTCCTGCCTGCCAAGCTGGGAGCATCTGTTGCCCTGAGAGCCCCACCAGGCAGGCACAAATGGGCCTGAGGCCTGGAGCTGAAGGGAAAGTGGCCTCTTCCCAATGTGGGCAATTCCAGACTCCTGCAACACCCGCACCTAGGACCTCCACCCCGGAGCCAGGCCCAGGTGCCCGTCCTAAAGAGGTAGTGGGTCTGCCAACACTGGGGGTGAGTAGGGGTGGGTTAGCACACCTCCTCTCCCAGGCTCCAGGGTCTCAATCTGGCGTTAGGGTGTGTTCACTCTGCGCTCATCAGCAGAGGTAAAGCTGAAGTGAGCCACGTGCACCTCCCTCACCTCTCACCCTCGGCACCAGGACCTCCGGTGTAGCAGTCCTCTGTACCTCGGCCACCGCAGAGATTGTCAAACACTACCTAGGCTCTCTCGAGAGTTCACACCAAGCCAAAGCCTTCACCCAACACACTGGAACACTTAGGTGGATACTCACAGGTCAGATGTGTAGCCATCCGAGTCTCTGCGTCCCCTTCCTTACCGTCTACATCCAGGCTGGCCTGAGGACAAGAGAGGGGCTTGGTTCAGGGCTGCAAGCTCCA
>NW_020184498.1:0-1408 GCF_003031525.2 Neophocaena asiaeorientalis asiaeorientalis | reverse complement strand
TGTACACCTGAAACTAACACAACATTGTAAATCAACAATATCCCAATAAAATTTGTTTTTAAAAAAGACATTACTTTCTGGACATACGAAAAAAATTGAAGTAGGGTAGGTAGCCTGGGCAAGGAGGTTAGCTGGAGTCATTTTGTCGGGGTCACTCGAGAGATGCTGAGTGACTGAAATAGGGGTAGAAAATCAGCAGTAAGTGTGGGAAGGAAAAAGTGGTCATGAAAGGGTTTTCTGAGATAGAGTAGACAGGATTTAGTGAATGGTGGTGAGAAAGACTATGACAGACCGGGAAAAACAGCGGAGGATGGATGGTGGATACATGGGGAACAGACATGACACAGGTTTCAGACAGGTACAGTCCTTGCTGGAGAGGGCATATGCCTACTTACAGAGTGAGCTTCCTATAAAGGGAGTGAAGAAGGGGGTGCTCTGAACGTGTGCATGATGTAGACATAATGGCTAAGCCTGGTTGGGGGTTTATAAAGACAGCACGAAGGGGGAAGCCTAGTCGTAACATGGGGAAAGGACCATTCTGGGCGGAACTGTCTTAGTGTATGGAGGAGGGGGTGTTGACCACACATGTCTAACCAGAGAGAACGGACGATGCCCTCTTTGCACAAGCATAGGCCTGCATTTCCATTACTAAAGTACTGGAATCATGCTTCTCCTACTGTGGACGCAGGCCCCACTCAGACAGTGGCCCTCGGACTTTTCCTGTGTTCTTTATAGTAAGCATTTGCAGAGTGACAGCCAACAAAAGCAAACCAGCAGCTCCACCAGCCTCCCCATTCTTTTGTGAAAAATGCCAGCTAAGTCTTCTGGCTGATCCAAGAAAAAACAATTAAATGCAAGGTCCTTTAGCAGAAAACATCAACACCGGACTCATTAAACCCTTACAAGATCAAATATGTCTGTTGTTCACAATTATTGACATAGTCAATTTGTCTCCCTGCACCAGACTTGCTTCCTTTCAATTCATTCTCTAAAATTTAGCCAGGAAGACATATTTTAAATGAATTTTGAGCTTTTACTTACTTTAAGCCTTTAAATGGCTCCTTGGAATAAAGTCAAATTCAAACGTGGCTTGCACGGCAGGGAGCAATCTAGCACTGGCCTACCCTTCTGACATCTACTTAGATTACCCTCTCCTCTGAACACTCATATTTCAGAGGGCGGTCTAAGCCAAGCTTGGAAAGGTAGGCTGGTGCTAGCTTGCTTCATTCCCCATAAGTCACATTAGATGCCCCACTCCTTGATTTCAAACGGGGAACAACCCAGATCACCCAGATGAACGTGAAGCAATGTGGTCTCTTCTTAAAGGGGAATACTCCGCACCCATGAGAGAAAAGTAACTACAGCTACATGCAACAACAGGAATGAATCTCACAAACATAACACTGGA
>NW_020184497.1:0-1325 GCF_003031525.2 Neophocaena asiaeorientalis asiaeorientalis | reverse complement strand
GTGTGTGTGTGTGTGTGTGTGTGTGTGTGTGTGTATAAATCTGGATTTATAAACTTTTAAAATAATATAGTAGCTTTCTACCAATAATTAGTTCATTCTACTCCCCCACATCCTCCCTACTCACCTCCTACCACCACAACCCCCAAAACCCTGCTAGCCACATTTTTATTTTTAGATATGACTGTGTCTACTAAAGTTTCTTTTCTTAACCTTTCTATTTTAGATGGTATCTTTACCTTCCCCTTTACATAGGATGGAATACCAGGCCCCATGCTTTTAAAAGGGAAAACCCACAAGTGTAGTAGAGACACAAACAATGTCACATAAGAAACATAGAACCTAAAGAAGAGATCACTCAAGGAAAAGATGGAAATTTTCATCAAATCGTTGAAGGACTATCACGAAGATGAGAGAACAGTGTTCTGCGTATCCTCAAGAGGGTAGAACTAGAAATAACGAACGGAATCTACAGAACACGTTTTAGATCAGTGTAAGCAAAATTTTTAAGTATAAGCAAGAGATATCCAAAGAAAGTATAGACAACTTCATGAGGTAGTGAGTTCCTTATCACTAAAGGTGTTTAAGCAGGAGCTTGGTAACCTCGTGGCAGAGAGGTTACAGATGAATTCAAACATCAATTGGGTAATATGAACTAGATGACATGTAAGATCCTTTCCCACTCTGAAAGTCTATGGTATGGTGGTTGTTTAGTCTCTAGGTCTCTTACGGTTTAAGAATATCTATAATTCCATGACATTAGTCTCAATAGCATTATGACTGAAACTGGCTAACCAATTTTCCAGTAAGTTAAGGATCTGCCATATATTGGCACAGAGCCCTAAACAGAATTCTATACTTTTCTTCTAGGAAGTCTCACCAGAGTCTTCCTGATGTGATTTTTGCCCCAGGACACAACTAGTTCTTTGGGGACACAAAAGGAATTAAAAGATGTTTGTAGTTAGTCACATTACTCTTATAAGCCATAGTCAGCAGACGAGAAAGGAGAGAAAAGAGAAAGGAAAGAAAGAGAGAATCAAGGTGGGAGATAGTGATTATGTCTGAGGGCTAGAGGCTTGGTTGGATGTGAGGGAGCAGGAAGGCAGCTTGCTAAGACTTCAAGAGAACCGAAACAAGCCTCATTTACCCTATTGGAAAAGAGTGGTTCCAAATTGCAACCCCAGGCCTCAAGTTTATTATTTTTCATTCTTGATGAGAAGATAGCTACTCACAGGAGAAATACCGCTGCAGGTTAAATGTGAAGGGAATCTCCCTTACATTCTCAACCTTGAAAACTGCAGAGATGGATGGAGATATCTCAGGAACAT
>NW_020184496.1:0-1387 GCF_003031525.2 Neophocaena asiaeorientalis asiaeorientalis | reverse complement strand
CTGGGCCCGTGAGCCATGGCCGCTGAGCCTGCGCGTCCAGACAACGGGAGAGGTCACAACAGTGAGAGGCCCGCATGCCGAAAAAAAAAAAAATAGATAATAAGATAAGTCAACTTGAAAAAATCTCTTTAAACTCTACTGTTTGGTCATTTTTCAATTTCTTTGGCATTCTGTTGTCCTTCTATATTGCAATTCCTCCCTCTGGCCCCGGGTAAAGGAGTGAGGAGGAGATCATTTGGAACACTTCTGCTCTTCCGCAGACTTCAGCAGAACAGTTATTTTCACAAGATTCAATGATGTCCATTTCTCATCCATTCAGATTCATTTATTCATATAGCACATGTATCTCCAGTACCTTCTAATTATCATTGTAACTGATAAACTCCAGGAACAAGCCAAAATTTCTTCTTAAGGTGCTTATAGTCAAGTAGGGGAGTCAAATATGCATACATAAATTATAGTACCCAGTACTATATTTGTAATTTGCAAGAATGGAAATTTGTGAGGTGTTCATAAAGAGCACAGGAGAAATGTTAGTGAACTATGCAGAAGATATTTGGGGGATATTGTGTGAGGAGAAATATGCTCCAGCTTCCAGGCACATAATTCTGGCCTGGTCCTATTCTTTCAGGGGAAACATGAGATCCAGCATAACACCAACTTCATCTCCAGTTCTTATAGATTACCCACAATAGAGATTTGGAAGTTTATTTTTGTCCTTTGTATTTCAAAAATATTTGTGGCAGAACCCAGTCACAAATAAGAAAGAAAAAGAATGTGTTTTTAAATTATGATAGTTTTTGAGTAGCTTCTTTTAAACTTTTGAAAAGTAATTTCAGGTAATTTCTTCTTTATGAAAAAAGCTGAAATACTTTGAGAAAACTATAGAGTATGGTGTTAAGGGGCAGTCCAGTCTGCTTTCATTAACTGTCTTTTTTTATCACCTATAATGCTTCATTGTATAAACTCTCAACCATTTTCTCCTCTAGCTCCTCAAAACAAAAGCTCCAGTGTTCTGTATATTAACTCTGACAAATGGTCCTGAAATTTCGGAAACATCCATGTTTTGGAATCCAGTTAATGTTAAGTCATTTTACCCAACCACATAACATTATGTTGTTCTGGATTCCATCTTAAGGGCATTTTAAATTCTTTAAAAAAGTGGTTAGTATAAATACAAAGTAGAAAACAATGGCAACAAGTAAAACATCATTTTATTTTTAAGGAGCACTTAGATGTTAAGCATGTAAATGAAAGCTGAGATTTGTTAGGCAAAAGACCTCAAAGAAATTATAATTTTTATAAAGACTATCTTTTTAAGTGTCAATCCAACAAATTCAAACCTGGTGTATATTTCTAAGTATTTCAGCTTTTTTTTTTTTTTTTT
>NW_020184495.1:0-1409 GCF_003031525.2 Neophocaena asiaeorientalis asiaeorientalis | reverse complement strand
CTTTTGTCCCTGGCGGCTCATCGTTGCATCGTCTAGCCTGTCACCCTACCCAGAAAAATGGGTTCATTCTGAAGTCCTTCTCCATCCTCTGTTACCACGTTGTAGTATTAGGCTTGTTAATGTCGTAGTCTAAATGGTTCTTATTCGTTCCCCTTCGTCCCGTACTTGCTACCATTAAAATAGCTTCTCTTTTCATTTCTGTAGTTACGGAAACTTTTTTTCTGTGCTGCTGCCTCTTTCCTCCGGAAGCTCAAGTGTATCGTGCACGCTGAGTATTTCTCCTAAAATATTAATCACAGCATTTTGTGTGCACATGGGAAGCACTTTACAGGTTCCCTGGGTGACTGGAGAAACGAGGTAGCCGTTCTATGGAGCCATTAACCATGGAGCCCAGCACTGGGGGGAGGTCGTACCTCGCTGATGATGCGTGTGGATGGATCTGTGGGGTAAAATCCTGATCGGAGACGCTTAGGAGAGAGGAGTGGCAGAACTGGGTTTGTTGTGTTTCTAACTGTTTCAGGACGTTTTGCTGTGACGGGGAAAAGAGAAATTGGACAGTAGCTGGAGTAGGAGCTGATGTTGTGTTGTGTTTTGATGGGAGAAATAAGAGTGGGGATGATCCAGTAGATGCGTGTGGGGGAGGGGAGAGCTGCTGCCCGGGGTGCTGGAGTGGGGAGGGGATGGCAGAGCTGGGTTGCAGGTGGGGAAGCCCTCCGATGGCTTCTCTGTTCTCAGGGAAGCAGCTCCTCAGCTGAGGGTGAGGGTGAAGTTGGGGGTTTGAGGAGAGAGCGGAGCTCTGGGGCCCAGCTCCATTGTTACCATCAGCACACACAGTTCAGCCAGCTGGGAAGACTGTACTTGCCTTGTCTGCCTGAAAAGCCATCTCCTCTCTTAAATGTGGGAGTAATTAGTCTTTGGGGAGCCTATGTAATTACACGGGTGCCTCTCAGCTCAAAGCGAATTGAGCGCCAGTTCTGGCCACGGACACTTTCTGCTCTGCTGGTGGAAGGGTCCCCAGACGACGTGCCCTGCTTCCCTGGCTCTTGGCTTCGGGGACCCTTCACGCCATCTAATGTCGTGTCTTTTATCTTAGACATAAACTTCAGATGTCTTCAGGTTCTGCATGTGATCTTAAGCAATTCTCTGCTTCCATGGAGCTTCTGTTCTCCTCGGGAAAGGCACTTCACAGACGTAATTACAGGAGAGGACGGGAATCCTGCCCGTCGATACGTCGGGAACTCCAGAGTGCTGACACAGCAGAGCCTGCTTTTATTTATTTATCTGTGTGTTTTAATTTTGGTTTCTTTACTTATTAATTTCTTCACTTTTGGCTGCATTGGGTGTCTGTTGCTGCGCGCAGGCGTTTGCCTCTAGTTGCGGTGAGCGGGGGCTACTCTTCGTGGCGGTGC
>NW_020184494.1:0-1326 GCF_003031525.2 Neophocaena asiaeorientalis asiaeorientalis | reverse complement strand
GAGAGAGAGAGAGAGAGAGAAAGAGAGAGGGAGAGGGAGAGAGGCAGGAAGAGACAAAAAGAGAGAGAAAGAGGAGATAAGGAAACAGAAAACAGTGAGGAGAGAGACAGGCAGGGGAGGTGGCAGAGAAAGAGAGAGGATGATAGAGATAGTGGACATATCTAGTCCCTGATGTCCTCATGGGAGTAGCTGCATAAAATCCTGCATCTTGCAATAATAGAATCCAGAACTGGAAGTATCCTTGAAAAAATTGAGGCTGGAGAGTTGAGACTTGCCTGTAGTCACACAGCAAGCTAGTGGCAATGTCAAGACTCAAACTCATGACTAGAATAAGGTAACTCAAAAAGAGGCTGGAGTGAGATTCCAGAGGCCTGGGCTTTGTCAGTCTGTCTTTGTTGGATTGTGGGCAATGCAGTAACACAAGAAGAGTGCCAGCACATTGACTGCCCCAGAGGAGGCAGTAGCATGAGGGGATTTCATCCTTTTCCCCAATCAGCTCTCCTCTGAGGACCAAGACACACAAAGCTGTGAAGGCTAAATGGGGTAAGTTCTGTTCTCTTATACAGTGCTTTTGGGAGATTTTAGAGGTAGACTTCATGGAAGAGGTTACCTTAGGGTTGGGCCTTAAAAGATGAAACCATTTAAAAAATTTTAATGGCAAAAATGGAGTCATCCTACTGAAAAATTCAAACAACCCAGGAAAATCTAACATGGGTAAGATTTTGATAAGTGCAGACGGAGTGGTTCTAGTCCAAGTGAATAGCACAAGGGTCAGGAGAGCTTGGGGTGAGCATGTGTAAGGGGCTGGACAAGGTGCCATTTGCTTTCTGGAGAGCAGAGGGCATGAACAGAGGCAAGGAGCTCCAGGTTTTGGTTGCCCTATGAATGTCAGGTGTCCAGGTTTGCTTGCGCTGACAGTGGAAAGAATAAGAAGGATTTTTGAGCAGAGATGAAGCAAGAACAGGGCTGAGCTGTAGAAAGATTCCCTCTGGCAGGCAGCCTGCCTCAGGGAAAGTGTATTAGTGGAAAGATACTGACATCAGGGAACCCTGATAGAAGATATTTTCTGTTGTCTGGTGATAGACGGGTCTGATGCAGTGGAGTGGGAGTGGGTATGGATGTGGTGAGGAGAGGATGGCTTTCTAAGGCTTCTTTGGAAAAAATACTCTATAGGATTTGAATTAGGATGATTGTTGGGGGAGGAAGCAGAAGGATGAACAGGGGTTCAGGAAGTTGTCCTCCAGAACTTCCAGACAGCTAACTTTTTTTGTAGCTTCCCATTGGAGCTACAATGTGTGTGTGTGTGTGTGTGTGTGTGTGTGTGTG
>NW_020184493.1:0-1406 GCF_003031525.2 Neophocaena asiaeorientalis asiaeorientalis | reverse complement strand
GAGGGGGGGCGCAGGGGGCGGGGCCCCTGCCTGCCAGTCAGGGCCTGATTAAGACATTCAGAGGCTTTCAGCACTGGAAAGACTGAGGTGCCTCCTCCCATGCTTAATTCAAAAATGAAACAGCAGGGGACCACCAAGCACAAAGTAACCCACCTCTCTTCTGCAACCAAATGAGCTTCTTGCCAGGTTTCCCCATGGCAAACATTAGACAAGGTCATCAAAGCTTGAGCTTGTCACACTCTGTGGGGAGATGCCTGCCTTGATGGGGCCGCCCCAGCCGAAGCTGTCTCTTTGGTAAATCTGGAACTGCCTCCACAGACTGCCCTCCAGCTCCAGAAAGGGCCTTGGATTCCCTTCTTCTTCATCTCATTATCTTGTCTACACTTTGTGCCTGTAGGTACTGATCTCTGCACTAACTCCCAGCCTGCTACATCTCCTGGGAGTTTTGTTATTCGACCCCCCACTGCACCCCTCCCTGCCATAAGTGCAGGCAAGGTTGCAGACATCCAGCTTCCCAGCTGGTACACCCAGTCTCACACAATGCATCCCCACGGGGGCCCTTAGTGCCACTCTCAGAGCAGTTTCAACCACGATCCCCTCACTTTGAAATGTCACCAGGGACAGGCACAGCCCTCACCAAGTCGGTCTCTACGCTGGGCCACCACAGCACCTTTTGGCTAGGAGTGTGACAGCTGTGTGCAGCACTGCCCCCCACCTCCTCCTAGCGGCCACCGGTTGGTCTAAGATGTGATGGGCACTGCAGCACAGTCCTGTGGGGCATCAGTCAGTCCCTTGTCTGCTCCTCATGCTGCATGGATCACCTTACACTCTGTCACTTCCCCCTTCACTTTACTCACAACCTCCTCTTCCCCTGAAGGCTCATTTTCCCTTATTGCCTCTTGCTTTTGCGTGTGGCTTAGGACGGCCTTCCCCACTTCCCAATTACAAAAGGAGTCTCCTATATGGTTTCCTAATTCTTTCATACCTTTCTACTTAAAGGGTTGTCTCAGGGATATACTTGGAATTTCCTGACTCCTTTTCCAAATGGATAACCTGTTAACCCAGCACCACTTATCACTCCATTCTCACGGTATAATTGGTGCATTCTGGGACCTTCATGCACCCAGCTGAGCATCCCCACTGTGGCTTCCTGTTGTGGAATTCCTCTTGGGGCACAACCCTTTCTCCCAGGAACCCCTCACTGACTCGGGGACCCTCTGCTCACTGGGTGGCCTTGGCAGGTGGGGTGCGTGTGTTGGCAGGGAGGCTGTGTTGGCGCCTGTGAGCAGGCGTCTGCCCCAGGTACCTTCTCAGGACATGCTCTGGCCCACAGGAAACTTAGGAACCCCCAGCCCTGCCTGCTTTAGCACCAAGGGAGATGGGACTGTTTTCTTCCCTCACCAAAA
>NW_020184492.1:0-1403 GCF_003031525.2 Neophocaena asiaeorientalis asiaeorientalis | reverse complement strand
TACTATTACTACTGTTGCTACTACTATTACTACTACTCCGTGTGCTTTGCTCTGTCACGACTCTTTTTTAACTTTCAACGCTGACTTTTGCATTTATATCTATGTCTGATGGAGCTAGATTTACTAGCAGGCTCACTTTGATTAGAATTTACCTGGTACGTATTTTTCAGTCTTTAATATTCAATCTCTAAAGTTGTTTCTTCTCTTTACTTTCAACCCAGTAACTTTGTCTCTTGTAAGTGGAAATCAGGAAGGTTTATGAAGCTGAGCAAATCCAACAATCCCTGTTTTCTATCTATTTAAGTTTAATCTATTAAGGTTCACTCTGTTTGGGAGACAATATTAGTTTTACCAATATCGGGGGTCTCTCCCAGTGGGAGACTGATTATGCCTCCCTGCTTGTTGAATTTGGGGGTGGCCTTGTAACTCACCTGAACCAAGGAACATGGATGGGACATAAGAGGTTTTGTGCTGAGTTGAGGGGAGGTGGTTGGACATTTCAGCTAGAATAGGGGGTGCTGGAAAGATGGGTGGTTCTTCAGCTTCTGCTGGAAGGGGTACGAGAGGCCCAGAGGTAGGACCAAACAGGAGGAGACAACCTTGCCTCACACTGGAGTCAAGTGGGACGGACAGAGGCAAAATAAGTCCCAAATCTTCACAGGTGAGAATAAGACCTTAAGGGTGTGGGTGTGATGACAGGGAAGACAAATGGAGTCACCAGATCGCAGAAGGTCTTGTAGGCCATTCTAAGGAGTTTGGATTTTTAGCGTGAAGTAGCTCTAGGTCAGAGGACTAGATCAACGAGTCTTGGCGTTTACACACAGAAATAACTTCATGGCTATAGAGGATCTCCTTGGGTTAGTCTATACAGAGAAGGAAGCTGACCAGGAAAACAAACCTGGAACTTTGCACCCCAGGCAGCAGACGAGAACCAAAGGCATTTCTTCTGCTTTTCCCTTTCCCATCTCTTCACAGGTGGGAAAACTGAGCAAAAATCATGAACACTCAGGTCCAGCACACGTCCTGAGGGCCCTGCCCCAGAGAATGGAAGAGTTATTTTATACTTGCAAACAGTTCTTCTTATCATAATACAATTATAAACATAATAATATTAATTCCTACCTACACCCTCCAGAGATAAAGTAGGAACCAACACACATCTTTGAAATGTACAAATATATCTGGAGAAGAATCCAAGGGAAACTTTAACAATTATTACCTCTGGTGGGTAAACTGCTACTTTGACTTAAGATATTTAATGAGATTTTCTCACATCATTAATTAAGATCATGAAATTTCCTTTTGAAAGGCTACATATATTTTGGTGCATGGATGGATTCTCATTCATGGAACCAATTTTCTTATTGTTAGACAATTTTTTTTTTTTTTTTTTTTTTTTTGTT
>NW_020184491.1:0-1378 GCF_003031525.2 Neophocaena asiaeorientalis asiaeorientalis | reverse complement strand
GGACTCTCAACCACTGCGCCACCAGGGAAGCCCATATCTCAGTTTTTAAAAAAAATATAGATGATAGTTGTAGGAAACAAAAGAAGTACTTACGTGTTGATACAGTCCTTAAGATACCTTTCCAGTTATACACATGTTTTTAGTCATAGTCATTTGATAATTATCATATGACGTTAAATCCATGTTTTAGTGGTTCCTCTCTTTAATGCTAAAGTACAACACTTTTTATCATAGACAGCAGCAAAAGGAGTTAAGAGAAATATGGAGAACACAATTTTTGAGACATTGTAAAACCCAAAATGTATATACAGGTAATGACAGTAAGATAGTCATGATTGTCAAAATAATTTCTATTTTCAGAACTTGTAGGCATTTCCTTGGTAGGCTATCAATGTGACATGGCCAGTCAAAAATCTAAGCATAATGCTCACAGGTAAAAGTACAAATGGGACTTTACTTTTTGGCAATGTTTCCTATATAAAATTGAAGATTAAATTGAGAATTAATATTGAAGCTTTTGGTTCTGTAGAGAAACACTGACCTGATGGTTATTTAAAGTCTTTTAAATATAAAGCCACATAGCATATGAGTGCTGCCTAGGGCAGCATACTACATATTAATGGAGTCCTTAAATTACTTTGAAGCCATTCATTTTGAAACATTTTGGTATATGTTTAGCTGTACTTTGGTACATTTTGACATATACTTTGCTTATTTCAATTTCTTTGCAATTTGTAACATTTTAAATTTTTAGTGCTCTATAACTGCTATTTTTAGCCAATATGAATAATCAAAATTAATGTAATGTCCTCTGATTTCAAACAGTGAAGTACATACAACTCAGAGGTAATTAATCATATCCTTTGAAAATATGTAGTAAGTGAAGGATTTAATAAATATTAAAGATATTTGAAATATTTATTGTCTACAAATTAAAGGACTGCGGTATATATATCATATGTAAATATATCAATAATGCAGAAACTGGACATTAGGACACATGTGCATGCTTTATGTTTCAAGCTGTTCTAAAATTCAATCCTTCCAGATCAATGTTTTTCAAACATCAATGAGAGTTTGAAAAAAGACACTCAGTTTGGAAGTTAATTACACTCTAATGATAGAAAAATGAAAATGAGATCTAACAGCTATGTCTGATATTTTGTTTCTGCTTTTTAGATTTCCATTTTGACAGTGCCAGCAGAAGAACCAGGAGCTTTTGCTGTTCGGGTCATTGAGTTATGTTCCTCAACAATGACATGCATGAAAGGCACATGTAAGCACAACAGAGTCTGGTATTTTCTTTTGTGTTTGTTTAGGAAGTAAACGGGGACAGCTGTTGTTACCGTTCTCAGGGTTGTGTTAGTAGAGTTTTGCA
>NW_020184490.1:0-1373 GCF_003031525.2 Neophocaena asiaeorientalis asiaeorientalis | reverse complement strand
GCAGACTCTCAACCACTGCGCCACCAGGGAAGCCCCAGGATTATACTTTTTTAAAAAACTCCTGGTTATCATACTGGAGAGAATCCAACTAGAAAATTTCAGACACATTAAAAACCTCGGAAAGTCTTATTCTGGATTCACCACAAGATCAGATGGCTGGAGAAACCCAAAATCAAAGGACAAATAAATCATTGGCATTTTTGTTCATCTCTTGGGAAGATAACTCCTGAAGTAATGAAGGTAGTCTGAGTCCAGTAGTATTGTTTACAGAAAATATTTTTCATTTTAATGTAGTCCAATTTATGTTTTGTAACATGTAAGAAAGAGTTATGACTGTACTAAGAGAGATCATAGATGTACTTCACTCAAAACCATGTAGAACCAATTTGGCTATCAATATAGAAGGGAAGATAATCCAATTATGGTGCCAGTTTTTACAATGAATGAAAATGTTTTAGATTAAATCACAATAGTGGTAAGAAACTAAAATAATTAATCAAACATTTTAGAATTTTTTTATCTCCCTTGATCTTGTTTCCAAATAGAAGACATATTAAGTCCTATATGTATCATAGATAATTGAATTCCATAACAATGCTTGATGTGCATTTTATGACCAAAATTAATGCACTATTTGATCAGTTGCAAACTACTAAAATTATTTCAACTATAGATTGTAGTAATGGCTATTTACAAATAAGGTTTATTGAGATATAATTCATATACCATAAAATGCACTCATTTAAATTTTACAATTCAATAGCTTTAAATATAAAAACAGAGTTGAACAACCCTAATCATATCTAACTTCAGAAGTTTCTCATCACCCCAAAGAGAAACCCGATACACATTACCAGATATTCCCCATTCTACCCCACATCCCTCTCAGCCTGAGGCAAACAGTAATATACTGAATACCTCTATAGAATTATCTATTAGTTCTATTTTATATAAATGGAATCATACAGTATTGGTCTTTTGTGACTCACTTCTTTCATATAGCAAATTGTTTTCACCGTTCAGCCAAGTTGTAACATGTATCACTACTTCATATATTTTTATTGCCAGATAATAATCCATTATATGTTTAGATCATATTTTAGGTGGTTTTCACATTTTGGATATTATGAATAATAATGCTCTAAATATTTGCATACAAGTTTTATTTGTGTATGTTTTCATATACCAAGAAGCTAAATTGCTGGGTTATATGGATAAACCATTTTACAGTAACACTAACAATTAATATGTTTTTCTTCACATCCCAACCAACACTTCTTAGTGTCTATTTTATTGCAACCATCCTAGTGAATATGGATTTGTACCTCGTTGTGTTTTTTTTTTAACATATTTATTGGAGTATAATTGCTTTA
>NW_020184489.1:0-1401 GCF_003031525.2 Neophocaena asiaeorientalis asiaeorientalis | reverse complement strand
AGATATTGTTGATGAGGCAGAATTAAATTATTTTGCTTTTGGCTCTTTAGCTGGTGTGGTAATTCCTCTTCCAGCTCCAGGTCTTTGTCTCGTGTCATCCCAGATCTGGATAAACGCCTGTTCGGTTGTAATACACAGTATATATGGAGTGATTGTCATATGCAAGACACTTAGCTAAAAACCTTACTTTGGACTTTTCATCTAATCTATATCACAACCCTATGAGGTTGAGTACTAACACTGTTACAGATGAAGACGTTGGGGATTAGAAAGGTTAAATTAGTTCTCCAAAGAGTTAGCATAGCCAGGGCTGGAATGTTTTGTCTTATGCCATGGCCTATGCTTTACTTGGTATATTATTATATTTCCAAAAGTTTTGCAACTCTGAAATCATGTCTCCTCCATGAAAATCTTTTCTTACCAGTTGGTGCAAAGAGCCCCTATCTCTCTCTATTTCTTGTGAGTGTGTATCCCTCAGAGCTCTTCATTCATCACTCCATTCTACTCCTTGGTTAGTATTTTCATCATTTAATTATTTTCTCCATGTAGACCTCTGAAGTGCCTTCCCAAATCATTGTCTCTGTTTTAGATGACTGAAGCCCAGTTATAGAAAACTTCTCTGTTTTCCTACATCTGATTATTCATTCAACCAGACAGGTAACGTGATGATGACGAGGATCTTGGGAGTCTACCCATCACCTCCTGTGTCATTTCCCGTTGGCTGTTGGTCGATACAACTTCTTTCATCTCCAGCCTTGTCTGTCCTCCCTTTTCTACCCTTCTTGTGACCCCCTGGTCACTCATCCAAGGTCACAGACATGACTGACAATGACATGATTTTTTTAAACTTATTGCACAGCCTGCTAAACTGTGTTTTCTCCACAGTTTCATTTGTTTTAATATTTGCAGGTGTGTCTATACCATTATTTCTACTCTAAATAAAATGTCGGCACCTGAGATTTTCTGGAAGCCTTGTTGTTTCCATCTCCAAAGTAGCTGCTTGGATTTAGAAAGAGATTTTCTTCTGTGACTCACCCAGGAGAAAGTGTATTTTAACAAGAGACCATCAAGTCCTGAATCTCACACCAAGGGAGACAGTGCAGCAAACAAACAGTTTTTCTCTTTCCTGGCCCCAAGTAAGCTTAAATTTACTAGGAAAGTAAAATTAGGATGTTTGTTTATGTGGAAAGGGTTTTAGTATTAGACATCAGCAACACTGGGGACCGCTCCATAGGTAAAGCAGCTTTTACCAAATAAGTAGATTTTTGAATTCCACAAAATAAATTTATTTATGTATTATAAATTTATAATAAATTTATTTATTTATTTATAAATTATTTATTTTTGGCTGCCCTAGTGAGGTCTTTCTCTAGTTGCAGCGAGTGGGGGCTACTCTTTGTT
>NW_020184488.1:0-1400 GCF_003031525.2 Neophocaena asiaeorientalis asiaeorientalis | reverse complement strand
TTGTAAATCAACTGTACTCCAATATAAAATAAAAATTAAATGAAAATAATAACACTTAAAAATAAATAGCCGGCAGAAGGTGTTGCGAGGGAGAGGCTCGAAGCACTAAGTCCCAGTCAAATAAGCCTTCCGTGCCTGGAGGCTGGGACTCAGTCAGATGCACGCTTTTTCATTAGAAAAATGAGAAAATCTAACTAGATACCTGCTCACGTCCCTTTGAGGCTATTCCGCGACGATTCAAATGTTTTCAAAACGGATGATAATTTAGAGTGTTATCTGGCCCGATTTTCTCACGTCTGGGGCGAGAACAACCAAACTTTTGGAACCCAAAGACCTGACACCCACTCCGCTCCCTCAAGACTCCGTCACTTGCTAATGGCTGGTGGGCGGGGAGAGAAGAAAGACTGTGACAGAACCGCTGCTGGTTACAGGCAGCAGGGCTGGTTAAAGACCAGTGGCAGCTGCTGTTGTGATGGTGCGGTGAGGGGCAGGGGGGGAACCCGCCCAGGCAGCAAAAGTGGAAGAAAAGAGCTGGGAGCCACAGAAAAGCTGCTTTGGGGTTGTTTCCCCCAGCAGTTGAAACACAGAGCATCTCTGCCCAGACTGGGAAAGGAAACAGGCCCAGCTGCCTTGCGGGACATGATTTCTGAGCGGTGGCCCCGGGAGCATGTGAAATGCCACTCCGGGCAGGCTCATGGGGATGCCAGGCTGCTCTACCCAATAGCTGTTGCCCTGACTCCCCTCCTTCAGAAAGGAAACGGCAGGCTTGTTACTGCTTTGCTCAGGACCGGGGATTATGGAGCTTAAACTCTCTCCTTCAAGCCACGTTCAAGTTTTTGACTTAAAAGGGAAATGTTTCATTTTAGGCCAAATGCATCCCCCTCTTTCCCCCTTCCTGGACCAAGAACAAAGCAATTCAGATCAGAAAACAGAGGGAACTCCGTGTGCACTGTCCACAGGGACCCGGCTCCCAACTGGATCTGACGGAATTTGATTGAAGTACAACTGAACCCCTCCGCGTTTGTTCAAATGTCATTTCAATAGAAACGTTTCAAATCTCTGCCAAGGAACTGCCCAGGGGGTGGCGGGCAGCTTGGGCCGGAGACCGCAGGGGCGGGACACAGGCGAGGCTGACTCAACCCAGCTCAAAAGGGTGGGGGGGGAGTAGTGGGAAACGGGGAGGAGGGGAAGGAAGGAAGGGGGTAGAGGTGGGCTTTCTGGGCAGGTCTTACACTGCAGAGGCAAGATATAAATGAGACACGAGATGCCTGGATTTTGGCAATGTATTTTCCTCTTTTTTTTTTTTTTTGATACAGACAGATTCAAAGCCTGGAAGGATTCATGATCAGAAGACGGATGAGGCTTCAAGATTTGGCTGGTCACCCCCTTGGTCCACGGTG
>NW_020184487.1:0-1399 GCF_003031525.2 Neophocaena asiaeorientalis asiaeorientalis | reverse complement strand
CATTTTAACTGGAAATGTAATTTAACAAGTTTTAAAACAGCCACACTCAATTAACATAATACTGAATGACAGCCAATGACAACCCGCGTCTTTAAAGCCCAGGAGGCGTTCCCTCCACAGATCTGGTAAAACCACCTCGCCCCTGAAAAGCTATAAAGGAAAGGGTGGGCCGTTGCCTTTGCTAGTGAGAACCTAGCTGATTCCATTGAGCAAAAAGATATATATAAGATATATATTATCTTAGCTGTTTCCTTCAAAGCTGTCCTACAGGTTTGACTTTCAAACTCTGGTAAGAGGTCACCATGACTGAGGCAGGGGCAGGGGGACTGGGTGGCTGAGAACCAGCGCCGGAAGGCAGAAACTTTTGGCTTTTTACCACATGACCGTACTACCTGTTCACACTTTCTGAGTTTTTAAAAGACACCTGGTTGCTGCATCTGACATCATTTCTTCCCTCCACAAATACCTGAGTGCCAGCTACGACAATACTAGCTACCATGTATCGTGAGCTTGACAGGCACCGGTCATCGTTCTAAGTGCTTTAACTATGAGATCAATACAAGTATATGCCAGTTTTATGGACAGGGGAACTGAGGCACAGAAAGGCTAGGTAACTTGCCTGAGGTCTGTTAAACAGCCGAGCTGGTAGGTGTCACCTTAACCATCATCCCAGTTTTCCATGTTGTAAAATAAAGACACTCTAGGCACTGGGCAAACAGAGGCCCCTACTCACAAAAAGCTTACATGCTAGTGAGGGAGAGAGCTGACAACAAACGCCCAAGAGGATCAGAGGATGAGGCATGCAGAGGATTTTGAGTGTCGAAACAGAGAGGGACTTGGTGACTACTTTAGATCTGGGTGCTCAGGGAAGGCCTCTCTTTGGAGGTTGCATTTAAGCAGAGAAAACAACGAATGGAAGGCAAAGACCCAAGGAAAGGAACAAGGTTGTGTGTTTCAGCAACTGAAGACAGCTGGAGAACACAGGGTAGGAGGGAGGGGGCAGGGGCAGGCAGGCAGGCAGGTATCTGCGGATTTTCTAGGCAAGGCCTGGGGAGCCTGGATTTTAAGTGTGAAGGGAAGCCACTGGGAGGTCTGAAGCTGTGGAGACCGCTTCTGAGGCCACTGCCACCGTGTCTGTAGGAGACAGCACGGTGGCTCACCTTTGGGCTCAGCAAGGAAGAAGGAGAAACGTGGGCTGTTCCGGAAGTTGAGTTGACAGGATGGGACTCACTGGTGGACTTGCTGCAGGAGGTGGGGTGGGGTGTCAGGGAAGGAGGTTTCAAAGGCTGACATGTTGGTCTGTGCCTGGAACAACTCAATGGATGGTGCTGCTACAGGGAAGACTGGGAAGAGACAGGGATTTCTCTTCTAAAGGAGGGGCTGCCTCACAATGGCGGAA
>NW_020184486.1:0-1291 GCF_003031525.2 Neophocaena asiaeorientalis asiaeorientalis | reverse complement strand
TGTGTGTGTGTGTGTGTGTGTGTGTGTGTGTGTGTCATCCAATTGAATAGACTGTGGTCCTGAGCAGTGTTTTTTTTCTGGCTGTGCGAACTCTCAGGGGCTTTTTGCCATCTAAACCTTTGGTGCGTTAGCTTGTACAACGAAGGCCTTTACTTTCTTAAACTATTTTGAAGAGTAAACTTTCTGGATCTTGTTTAGGTGGCATCTTTTGCACCTCTTCTGGGGAAGCCTCTTGTATCTTATTGGTTTGAGTCACTATTAAGATATATCTCATTAATGGCCAGATGATGGTTCCTTTAAATTGGACTTCTGAATTGGTAAATTTTTAGAATGCTCTCATTATAAACAGCCGTTTTATTGGTACTTATTAAAAAAGAAGGAAATTAAAGGGTGGGAAATATATCTAATGGTTAGTTTAAAACAAACAAGAAAAACCAGCTTGTGAACCTTTGCTTAATTATATTGTGGGATAGACATGTTTCACTGGGGAATGCTTCCCCTGCTTGGTATTTTAAGATAGGGCATATAGATCTGCCTCTCAGGAAATATTAATTAAACATACTAACGGAAACCAATAAGGCTACCTGAACTTTATAAAGTAAAAACTGAGAACTAATATTCAAGGGCTAATAATAATAAAATCAGTGATTTTGCTCTGGGTTTTAACTTGCGCACTCAGAAAGAGGGCCTTGTTGAAGGTCTTATGCAAGTTTTTAAAGGCATGATAAATTAAACCCTAAAGTCCTAGAATACAGAACTCTTAAATTTCAGTTCAATTGGCAATATTCTCACTGAAAAGCAAATTAAATAAAATATAGCTGGGCAAATCAACTTTTTAATATCATTTAGGTGACCAGTTCTTTGGGGAATTAAAAGCAACTGTCTTTGCCTTGCATTAAATCTCTACAAATCAGAAATGTAAAAACAGCCCACAATGACCTGAGACTGAACCTAATCGGCTCAACCAAGTAGAACCGGAAACCAAAGCCAAAAAAAGGGCAAAAGTGGCCCTTTTAAACTCCAACTGTTACTGAATGCAAGTTTGTGAACCTGGCACACAGTGAGGCCAAACAAACAAAAACGTCAGAGTTTGGAGCAGAGAGGTTTATTGTAGGGCCAAGCAAGGAAAATGGGTGGCTCATGCCCCAAAACTCTGAACTCCCCAATGGTTTTTGGGGAGAAGTTTTTAATAGGCAAAATGTGGGGTGAGGGCTACAGGGTGTGTGACTTTCTTCCAATTGGTTGGTGGTGTGGTGAGGTAACAGGGCAGTGCTCCAGGAATCTTGTGCTC
>NW_020184485.1:0-1397 GCF_003031525.2 Neophocaena asiaeorientalis asiaeorientalis | reverse complement strand
CATGTCCCCTGCATTGGCAAGTGGATTCTTAACCACTGCATTACTATAGAACTCCACCAAGTCTTCTTTTGTTTGTTTGTTTGTTTTTGGCTGAGTACTTTTAAATCCACCTCCAATTAATGAATTTATTCATTAACAGAAAGGTTAATATGGACAGTTACTTATCATAGGTTATAAAGGCAAATAAGAAAATAAGAAGTGTTCATTGTAATCAGTAGATTTTTACTAGGAAACATTCTTATAAAACATATTGGTTAAAGTTTGATAAATAATGCCTTAACCTCTGAAGAATAAATTCCAAACCTTTTAGTTTGGAGAGCAGAGAAAATCTCTTGATCTAACTACCTCTTTAACATCACTTTGTGCTTGCCCCTGCACCTTATACTCCAGGCTTATGGAACTAGATACAACTCCTCAAATATGCCTCACCTTTGTGGCTGGAGGGAAAGGCTGTGTCAGTTATGTACATGCCCCAACTGATTTCTCCTTCTAATTTAACCTGGTGCATGTAGAGCCACTATATAGGGAAAGAACACCCAGCTGCTATTTATACCATATGACCACTGTATAAAGTTCCAGATATGGGTACCTGTTGAAAGAATGACATGTGAGGTATCCTGGTGTGAAAGAATTTAACCTTAGGAGCAATTGTAATGAACAAAGCAATCAGCCTGATTCCTTCTGCAATCAGATTTTGAGAATGCAGTGACAGCCACTCATTTGCAAACATATTACAGCAGATTGCCAATGTAAATCTAAATGTAAAACAAACTGTTCAGCCATGAGTGAGAGATAGAGATAACTGTCAATCTCCAGATAATTCCATTAGTTCCTCATAATTATTGTTATTTTCATTGTTTGAATTTCTGATCACTGATTATCCTACATCAGTGGTTCTCACACTTTTTGTCCTCAGGTTATCTTCATGCTCTTCAGATTATTGAGGATCCCAAAAGGCTTTAGTCATAGGGATTATGTCAATATTTACTGCATTAGAAAATGAAACTGGGAAATATTTGTGTTAATTTTTAAAATGAGATATAATTGACATACTATAAAATTCACCTTCTTAAAAATTATAATTCAATGATTTTTAGTATCTTCACAGGTTGTGAAACCAGCAACAGTACCTAATTCCAGAACATTTTCATCACTTCACAAAGAAACCCTGAGTTCATTAGCATCTCTCATCTGATTCCCTCTCCTCTCAGCCATTGGCAGCCACAAATCTTTCTGTCTCTATGAATTTGCATATTCTGGACATTTCAAATAAATAGAATCATATTTATTAAAGGTTAATTTATAAATTCATTCTAAAATAAGAACAAAATCTTATAGCATGATACCTATAAGTTTTCCAAAATTTTAACTTTTGCTTGAAATCTCAAATTTTATTA
>NW_020184484.1:0-1396 GCF_003031525.2 Neophocaena asiaeorientalis asiaeorientalis | reverse complement strand
TCCTTCTCCCTTTATCTTTCCCCCTCAGGTTACTCCACAGCTTATAAACTGTCTGTAGCTCCTTATTGCCTATATGATGAAGTCCAGAGTCGTCAAGCCACTCACAACCTGGCTTTGAATTAGTTGGGATTAGGCTCAGTTGCATGTGTCAGAAAAGCCAAAATAATAGTGGCTTAAAATTGAGATAGAAGTTTATTTACTTTCTCTCATGCAAATGAATGCTGGAGATAGGCAACCCAGGTCTGGTACACAAAGCTGTCAGAGACCCAGACTCCTTTCTAGTTCACTGCTCTATCATTTCAAGGACATCTCTATCCTCATGGTGCAAGATGCAGCTGGAGCTCCAGCCATCACATCTGCATTCCAGGCAACAGGATGGAGGAAGGGGTAAGGAGAAAGGGCACATGCTAATTGTTGTCTAAGGACATTTCTTAGAATTATCCCCATACCATTTGCAATTATATCTCATTGGCCAGAACTTAGTCACATAATCACACCTAGCTACCTGGGAGGATGGAACCTATAATCTTTATTTGGGTGACCCCATATCAAACTAAAAACTGGGAGTTCTGTTACTAAGGAAGATGGAAGACTAAATATTAGGTAGGAATACTAGGCCTCTCTTCTGCTTCAGAGTGCCCTCTGCACACCCTGGTATCAACACATCCCATTGGAATGGGATTATTTGACACTTGCTGTCACTCCTACTAGGTTGAGAGCTCTTTGAGGCTGAGAATCTTGTCTGCTTCATTTTTGTGCTCTGGTGTTTGGTGCAGTGCTTGGCAAGGAGATGGGGCTCAACAAGTGTTTGATGAAACACTGGCAAAAATCATACAGGAGGGAGGGGCCAGGAAAGTGTCCCTGAACAAGGAAGAAGCTTCTTTGGGGTAAATAATCCTCTCCTAGAAAAAATAACAATGATACTAATGAAATTAAATAATGTCCTAGAACATCATTATGCATTTGTGATTAGGACAGATATATTTTCCCCCCACTAACAGCAGAAATAAGCTATTCAGTGATGTTGAGACGATGCTTGAAGTCACATATCCATTTAGTGCTGAGGAGGCCTGGAGCCTGCATTCCTTCACTCCAAGCCCAGTGATCTCTTCCCTAGAATGGGGAGGCCAGAGCAGACTGCTGAATCACCTACCTCCAGTGCCCCAGCTCCAGATTCCTTTTGCTTTGTAAATAAATGAAGTCCTGGAGGCCTGCTTCAGAGCGAAGCAGCAGCTCCAGGGAGGCCCAGAGAGGAGCTTCAGAATGTGCCTTCTCCAGACGGGGACACCCCACCAGGCTGTCTGGCCTCTGTCCATCACCAGCCTTGTAAATTCATGGCAGGCCCAGGACCTGTAATCTACAGCTGCCTGGACTTCAGTAGAAGTCTGTCTTGGGG
>NW_020184483.1:0-1396 GCF_003031525.2 Neophocaena asiaeorientalis asiaeorientalis | reverse complement strand
TTTTGCTAAAGTTATAACGGCCAAATTATTAGTAAACAGCTGCAGTTTATATTTTGTGCAGTTACTTTTGGACTTTTTATATAGTTTCCATTTCCTATCTTGATTCTAGAACCAATGTGAAATATTAGAAAATATACATATTTTTTTTCTGTATATGATTTTTTTTTGGAGCCTGAACTTGAGTTCTTTATTTGAAAAATAGTGTTTGTAGTGTTTCTGAAGTAAGAATCTTACTGTTAATAGTCATGGACTCTGCCATTTTGAAGAACTTAAAACCAAGTCCTAAGTGGACGCCATATCCCTCCATAATATATATAATATATAATGATATTATATTATTATTCTCATATAATTAAAATTCAATAATAGGAACAGAAAGTAGGATACCTCAAAGCTACTGCAGGTTAGGCAATTTTGATCAAGACTTCTACAGACCAAAAGAAACCTATTCCTCCAACACAGCAATCACATTCTTCTCTACAGCTTTGCTCTCTCCCAATAGAAAATGCCATGATATAAGGAGGGAAGGAGGCAAATTCTCAGTCGAGAAGAAATAAATGTCTCCGGTAATAAACTTTACCTTTTTTTCCCTGGGAGATTCTTGTATCATCTGAGTTCTTGGAATCTGAAAACACAAAGGACCAGGTATTGGTTAGGCACCTCGAAATGTGATTTTCTACCCCATATCCAGGTTTAGTAGCTGAATATCACCAACATTAAGTTGCTCTACGTTATCAGGGAGGGGAAAATTGCCAACTATTCTAAAGAATTAAGGGACTGGAAGTGAAGGACAAGGAGCAAACATGTTGCCCCAGGCAGATTGGCGGGGAGCTGAAACATTGTCCAATCCAGGAGTATAAATTGATGGTTATGTAGGAAGCTCAGGATACTTTCAATTTCCAAACAGGACCATTTCAAAGTGGGGTTTAAGAAATACTTTATTATGATGACTAATGTTAGCCAATTCATTCTCCATATAGTGACTGCCTCTGTGAATTAATAGAAGCAAAGTAGCTTGAAGGAGGCAATAAACCTCCTTCATTAAGTTATGAGTATACAGAACTGGGCCCAGTGAATATTATTCTGAGTTCCTCAATAGACAGCATTTCCAGTGAAAACAGGGCCAATGCCATATTAAATAAATTGTTGTAATAGGGATTCCTAAGGAAACACCACCTACAATTCTTCACTATTGATTCCCTCTTCCATTATTTTTAAAATTACAGTCACTCTTAAAATCCACTCTTCACACATCAGCTGTCTTCTTAAACTGCAAGTAACATTCCTTCACTTCATTACCCAAAGACTTATTGCATTAGAACAAAGGTCAGCTGCTTCTATAAGAAGCTCTTTAGGAATTTTAGAGAAAAAGCAGTTACCAAAAACCCAAGAGGAA
>NW_020184482.1:0-1396 GCF_003031525.2 Neophocaena asiaeorientalis asiaeorientalis | reverse complement strand
GGGCTTGTTGGAGGACATCCCCACGCCCTCTGGCACTGGATAAGCAAGGTTCCTATCCATCTCTGCCCTCACCGTGAGCTTGCTCGCAAACCAGGGAGCCTTTCTCCAGGAGCTTGTGGGGAGCTCAAGGATTCTCTGTGCACAAATGTCAGTGTGGAGAGAGCGATCGTACAGGACACCGTTCGGGAAGCCCGAGCTAGGAGCCAGGCCACTATCTCGCTTATTGCCCCTCCTTGAAATGAATCTTTTGTATGGAAAGGAGGAAATGAAATCTCAGAGAGTATCAGTGACTTGCCAGGTCAGGAAGTGGCATGGCGGCTGTGAACCTGAGTGCCTGACACCAACGCCCACGCACGCAGCACGGGCCGGCTCCCGAAATGCCCTCTGCACTCGGAGCACCTGTGGCCGATCTTGGTCCTGACTTCTGAGCCACGTGTCTCCTCTTTCTCTCGGAGTGCCCATCAAATAGGAGTTCCCTCCCCAGACCGCCAGGGGGCCCAACACCTGAAATACACTACCTGTTCCCTCAGCACACACTTGTTGCTAATAAACCCCAGCAGGCCCCCCCCGCCCCGCACTGCAGCACCACCGTCACTCTGCAGAGGAACACATGAAGTCCTTCTTCTGAAACCAAGTCTCAGGGAAACAGCTGGGAAATTCCCACCAAATCCAAATCACTTTCTTTCGGGGTGTCAGGTAGCCACGGGCTGGGTTTTGAGGGAAGGGAAGATGTCAGCCTGACCTAGGGAGGAACTTGCGAAGATTCAGAGCCAAGCCCCCGCAGGGAGCTGTCACGGGTGCCCGTAGCCCTGGGCAAGCCAAGACTGATGTTCCCTGTGGGGAGGCAGGGGGCAGAGCTGCTCCAGGCGTGTGTGGTCCACACAGTGGGGCATCTGTGAAGTGTTCCCAGGACTCGGGCGCACTTTCAATGTATGTGCAGCATAGGAGAGCGCCCAGTTTTCAGAATTGCTCCTCCACGTGTGAAGGTGGTTTTACGTGTTGCAGGGAGAACTGGGTGTCACATATCGTGTCCTTTGACACGTTTTCTTGGCGATCCTTTTTACTGACCAGGGTTAAAGCTGTGGCAGAAAATACAGAGAGGTCTTTCCAGCGTGTTTTAGACGCAAGCCCCGTGCAGAAGTCACACAAGAGGGGTGTGGGATTCCATCCCCTCTGGGTACTTTCCAGGCTCTCGTCACGGAGGACTGAGTTTGGCAGGGGCCCCCAGAGAAGGAAAACGAGAAATGGACAACTTTCTCTGCAACCCCTACTCCTAAGGGCAGTAGAGGGAGTGTGTCCCCTGTGTGTCCAATGCCCTATGTCATCGGGCGAGGGTATCCTGTGGAGCTGAGAAACGGGAGCTCAAATTAACCTAAGCGGCTAAGAGGCTCAGTGT
>NW_020184481.1:0-1367 GCF_003031525.2 Neophocaena asiaeorientalis asiaeorientalis | reverse complement strand
GACTCTCAACCACTGCGCCACCAGGGAAGCCCCTAAACACTGTTTGTGAAAGTGACTATTGGACAGATTTTTAACTGTTTCTTACTTTAAAAATTGTGCCCAATTAGAAGATAGGCTATTTATAAATCGGTTCAGAGCTCCACACCAGCCCAATAGGAAGACTTTTGGATACGTTATCCTGTGGTTTCCATCATGGCTGAAGCTGTGAGTGAATACTGGGGTGAGATGTCAGAGGTGTTAGTTGAGTTTTAGGAAATCATTCACTGGTCTCTGATGAGGGTGAAAGAGTTTAAAAGGTGTGTGTGTGTGTCTGTGTGTTTGTGTGTTAGAGAGAGAACGAGAACATGAGGGAGAGCCTCAAGATCTAGTTTTGGAAGAGCTTGGAAACGTCTCAGAATTCAATGTATTTTATGCATGTGACAGGGCATGAAAAAATAAATATTCATTGAATGAAATATTCATTAAAGACAAGTTTGCTTTTTCTATTTACCTTTAGCTATTAGAACAGGGATTGAGAAATGCTGTGGATTACCAGGATGAAGGGCTGCTGACTTAGGTCACGTGATTGTGTTTAAGAACACGTAGGAAGGGCCAAATAACATTTGTGACCACAAACAAGTGATAAAGGAAATTGAGAGGATGGTTTTAGAAATGACTTTCATTTAAAGAATTACTGGGATATGAAATGAGGAACTAGGCTCCCTAGAGAAATAGCTGAAGTCACCAAGCATCAAGTAATTTGAAATAGGGAGACTCACAGCCTGTCTTAGGAGAGTTTGTCTAGCCTTGAAATACTGATGGGAAGATTAGTCCAGGAAATTAATGAGATAAATGTACATGTTGCCAAATTACCAAAGACAACTAAAGATGAAAATGGAGAATACAAATAAGCCATTCTCTAGAGAAGAATGGAACACCCACGCACAGATCACCCTGCAGAGTGCTAACATGGAATCATACTTTCATGGCTGGAAGGGCCCTATAGGGGTTGAGGGTGTGAGCTCTTGAAACAGACTGGCTGGGATCGAATCCCAGCTCTACCCCTTATGAGCTGTGTAGCCTTGAGTGCAATACTTACTTTCTCTGTGCCTCAGTGTCTTCATTTGTAAAATGGGAAGAATAATAGCGATACCTACCTCACAGGATTGTTGTGGGGATTAAGTAAGTTAAACCATTGCAGAGGAGTTACAACTTGTTTCTTCTATTTAGAAAATGTTAGCTTTAATCTCCATAGGAAATGTTAACTATTATTATTAATCAAGGCTCAAGGGGACCATGACTTGCCCATAGTCATCGATCTAGCCAGGTACAGAGCTAGGCCTTGGACTCTCAGTTCACATCATTTACTTTTTTTTTTTTTTTTTAAC
>NW_020184480.1:0-1393 GCF_003031525.2 Neophocaena asiaeorientalis asiaeorientalis | reverse complement strand
ACCCAACTCAGCCAAAAATAAATAAATAAATTTTTTAAAAAATTTTTGGTTGGCTCCATTTCCCCTTAAAATCACCATTCTCTTTTTATCTCAGCATTTTACAGTTTCACATTTTAATGGGTGCTATAGCTACACACTCTCCCAGTCTGACTCCTTACTCAGCATGACATTTCGATTGCTCTCTAACCACACAAAAGACTCTCTCATAAACTTCAGCCGTTCTTACTGAGCTCTCACCCTGCTCAATGCCTGTTCCACTCATCATAACTCCCTTTCCTTATCACATATCTTTATTTTCTGGTTCTCCCCCTACCTCTTCTGGCATAATCTCATCCCAATACATTCCTCCTCAGTGCTTTTAACTGTAGCCCTGTGCTTGGCCCTTTACTTTTCTCCCTTTCATGGTGTTAACTATCATCTCTACTAATTTTTTTCAAGTATAATTAACACCAAAACAATTCAATGTGTTTATATAAATATTATCCCATTGCTAGAGTGTTAAATTCTGTAGTTAGAAAGATTAAACAGTTAAACATAGAGTCAGAGATATGTTAGATGTGGAAGGGATGTTTTAGCTACAACTTCTCATTTTTAAGGCAAATCACAATAGTCTATGACTTGACCAATATCATACTGCTGCTGGCTGTCAGGAAAGCTAAGATTAGAATCCCATTCTCCAATTTCCTATACACTACTAGACTGATACACTGATTTTTATTAATTCTGCTCAGTTTCTTTCCACCGGTTTTCCAATTTACTCAAAATAAATCCCAATGAAATTCTATAGGATTGTCCAGAGGAAATAGCTGTAGATATAAATCTTCCAGAAAGAAAGACATCTGAATAGACACCAAATCAAAGTAAAAGCAAGTATTATTAATTATGAAATACTTCAGTTGTTTATTTTTACTTTAAGGTGAAACTCCCATTCCTTTATTCATTTAAAAATTTAATTTATAATTTTTCCAATTTTAAGAGTATGAAAGTATGAAAAACCATTTTGATGTAAATGGTAGCCTCTTCTAACAGGCAGGTTTAACCAGTTTTTAAAAATAAGAATAATCCTTTCAAAGTGTTATTAATTGGGAATTAGTAGGTTTTATTTAGCTTAGCATATTAATCTTTTCTTATTATAGCAAGTAAGTACCATTCATTTCTTCTCTGAAAGGCAGTTATTCTGGAGAATCAACTATACCAGTTGAGATTTTCCATGGGTGAACAGAGCAGAGACCCTATAAAGATAAATTTCAAATTTCCCAAAATATTAAGTATTTGACTTTGATAAATGTCAGAGGTTGCCATGATTATGACACAATGTTGATTTTTAAAAATTGAAGTATAGTTGATTTATGATTTTGTGTTAGTTTCAGGTATACAGCAAAGTGATTCAGTT
>NW_020184479.1:0-1393 GCF_003031525.2 Neophocaena asiaeorientalis asiaeorientalis | reverse complement strand
AACGAAGACCCAATGCAGCCAAAAAAATAAATTAAAAAAAAGACAAACCCAGAGGTCTCTGGCTACCTAACAATAACACCATCAAATAAAGCCCTCAAGAAGATGGTGATGTTTTTCCATTTTGGAGAGGACACATTTCAGCATAAAACAGCTTTGAAAGAGGGGAACCCAACAGACAGACATGTGCTCCCACTATTTCCACAAAAGCAAAATAGTTTTTGCCAACTGTCAGAAACATGATAAAATTATAGTATATAAATTGTGTAAACAAAACATGTTTTATTTGTTCAATAACAGTATAAAATCATGTTATTTTCATCCAAACAGAAAGGTTTATTCCTCTAAATCCAAATAACCTAAGGCACCAATTCCCACCCTAATACTTCTGATGTGCTATGTATAAGCTTTTGGAATGCCCTCTTTTGTGGGCAGCTGTAGAGCAGTGTGCTCTGTGGAAACCATTTCTGCATGACTGTTTTTATGACTCTGGAAGAGTTTCCCTTGTATCTGGATAAGTACTCTGATAACAGACACTAAGTCAAAGACCTTGAATAAGATTAAGCCTATCATGAAATCCTCTGGAGATGGTCAACCAAGGTGCCATTTACTCAAATGTCACCACTATCAATTTTTTAAAAGCCCAGGTGCTGTGGAGACAAGCACTTACCGGAAGAAAAAAACCTAAGGCAAAATATTTAAAATCATTATACCTATTTATTTTGAATTTTTAATGACCAGCATGGTAGAAAAATTCCATGCTGACATTTTGTTCATCAAAGCATTGTCATCACCAGAAATAGAATTAACCTCAGAATCTGATCCAGAACTTTGGAAGAGTATGGAAAACAGAACATCACAAAAGAAATCTGAAATGGTAACATTCTAAAGACTTTTGGGATGACGCTTTTTGTTAATACTAATAGGAGTTTTCACAGACTGTACTGAGAGTCCTTGGACTTTAAAATCTGGTTTCTCTCATCATAACTTAACAATGATCATTGTGAGGCACCTTCCCAAGCAGGTAGCTGTGACTAAACTCAGTGTCTGGTTTAATTCAAGAGTCTATTCAAGGGCTCAGAGAATATCTGGACAGGGCTGTAGACAGGAAGTGTATGACCCAGACTGTGTTACCTACCCAAACACATGCTCTCAGTCAGCCTTAGTAACAAAACCCCAATTTTCAACTGGGCACATATGGCCACCTAGCCTAATTTCCCAGCCTCCCTTTCAGTTAGGTAGAGCCCTGTGACTAAGTTTCAGCCAATGAAATATAAGTGGAAGCACTCTTTGAGACCTCCAGAAAGTCTCCTTTAAAAGGGAGGGGGAGGGAATTCCCTGGTGGTCCAGAGATTCCAATGCAGGGGCCATGGGTTCGATCCCTGGTCAGGGAATT
>NW_020184478.1:0-1384 GCF_003031525.2 Neophocaena asiaeorientalis asiaeorientalis | reverse complement strand
TTTGTAGGACTAATATGCCCAGGTGCATGTGTTAGTAAGTTTAACCTTAATAACAATGCTATAATTTGATATATTTTTTTCACATTGTTTTGAACAATACTGGAGTCATGCAAGCAATTTGTTGATTTTACAAATAAGCAACCAAAAGCAAATGAGCAGATATAACAGAAGCAAAGACATCAAATGACCTCTAAAATAAATCCAAATCTCTGTTAAGACACAGCTGTCATCAAGTGATTTCTGAATTTCTTTCCCTAGCCATGCTATATTTGAGACAAAAACTGACATAATTTTAACAAGTTCCAATCCTACAACACTAATTTCCCTCTAAATGTAATAACCACTCAGAAATCTAGCCAACTGATTTGAAGTTGATTTTAACACTAGGCTCCACCTACTTTATGATGGGGTTTCAGACTTTTTTCTCACAGTCTTATGTAGTATTTAGAATATTATGGGTGTTAACAATATAATTTTTAAAATATTTGTCAATTCCTCACACTTCAGGTAGCAAAACATTTAAATGAATAATAGATTTCATATTCAGCTTTCGTGCTCCATAACCGCTTATAGAGTTTAATTTATACATCTTTATTTTAAGAAATGGGATGCTCAGACTGTTTCTGGATGCTGACTTAAATGAAGATCTTTCTACCCTCTAAAGAACATAAAAGCACTTTTTATTTTTATTTATTTATTTATTTATTTATTTATTTAAAGCACTTTTGAGGCATCAGTCTCAAAGACAACATAATGTTGTATATAACTGATGAACTGACGCATTTCTTATTTGAGGCTTATCACATGTGCTCTGAGGAAATGCCTTATGAATATGCTCCATTTATTTACAATAATGTGACAAAAATCAGTGGGTTTTAGATTAGATTCATTCAAACCCTTCCAGATATATTCCCAGATGCAGGAGAGTTAATCTCCTAAATAGAATAGCTGTCTTGACCCAATGCATCCAGCAGCGATATTTACAATGCTCCATAAATGATAATCTGAATATTCCAAGGGAGATGATGAATACTTTGAAGCTGATTCTAACACTAATCTCCAAATCTTATAGGGCTTAGTCTAAGGACGTAAAGATGACAAAGACTTGATCTTCTCACACTGCATTCATCATAATCTACATCACTGATGTAGAGAAACCATTCCGTGCTGCCTCTCTCCGAGCTTCTGGAGGTTGCCAGTGATCCTTAGCCTTCCTTGATTTGTAGCCACATCACTCCATCCCTGCCTCTATGTTCATATCACCTTATTCTCTCTGTTGCTGTGTATCCTTTGTGTTTCCTGTAAGAACACTCTCATTGGATTTTGGGCACACCCTAATCCAATATGATCTCATCTTGATCATTAATTACATCAGTAAGACCCT
>NW_020184477.1:0-1387 GCF_003031525.2 Neophocaena asiaeorientalis asiaeorientalis | reverse complement strand
CATCTGTGGGTCTCCTTCTTGATTATGGGTCACCTTCTCCTGCTGCTTCATGTCTCAAAATTGATTTTGTATCCCAGACACTCTACACTAGAGACAGAAAATGTTTCTCCCACACTATTTCCTCTGTCAGGCAACAGGGGTGAAGGGTGATCTCTTCCAATTAAACAGCATTAGGTCTGGGTTGATTCTTTAGTTTCACTTCACCTCTGGTTCAAAGGTGTTGATGGTGGGGTCAGGCCTCTGCATCCCACGGGACCTTGAGACACTGCAATGCTCAGAATGCCCAGCGCTGCTGTAGATTTAACAAGAGCACCAGGTGGGAAACTGGTGGGCCGGGAAGATGCACTCTACCCTTCAGGGCTCCTCCAGATTCCCTTTTACCAGGCCAGCCCACACAAACACATCAAAAGTGTGCCTAGTTTGTCCTCATACCCGCAAAGTTTCCTTGCCTGTGACATACTGGCTCCTATGTCCCCAGACCCCAGAATTATTCCCGGGATAAAAGCAGCAGCCCAGCCTGCTTGCACTATAGTTTGTGGAAGAGAACTTACTTAAGAAAATTAACGTAAAGGGCTTAGCACACAGCCTGGCACACAGTGAGCAATTATTCATTTTCACTACTATTGATGCTGTCCCCATGTGAAATTATGAGTTCCTGGAAGAAAGATGTAGTTATTCATTTCTCTTGAACATTCTGTGGGCCCAACGCATTTCTGACAGTGGGTGAGAAGATGTGAACTGACCGTGTGTGTAAATGTCACGTGGGGAAGAGACAGGACACTATGACCCTTGTGAGAGCACGCTGATGCCCAGGCCTCGGGAGCTCACAGAGAGGGGATTTCTCCACCTGCCACTCTGGGCCTTCTGGTGCCCATTGTATAGGAAAGAAGAACTGAGGCTCCACGGGCGGGTTTTAGAAGAGCAGTGAAGCACCAGGCCAAGGAAGACAATATGCTTACCTATAGCAGAGACAGATGACTTTTAGGAAAGGGGAGGAAAGCCTCAGCTTACCTGGGACAAGGATGCCAGGAGCACAGCAGCATCCCTTCTGTGTTCCCTTCGTGGGTCCTGAGGAGGCCACAGGACAGAAGAGTGAGGTGTATCAATACCCCAAACTCTCACACATTAACCTAGAAATCCTCACACATCAGATTGTGCGTCCCTGACATTCTCTAAAAAATGATAAATCAAAAATGTACCTAATAAATGTGGAATCTAGAAGAGTGGTAGATGAACCCATTTTCAGGGCAGGAACAGAGACGCAGACGTAGAGAAGGAACATGTGGACGCAGAGGGGGAAGGGGAGGGTGGGAAGAAGTGGGAGATTAGGATTGACATATATACGCTGCCATGTGTAAAATAGCTAGCTAGTGGGAACCTGCTGTAT
>NW_020184476.1:0-1383 GCF_003031525.2 Neophocaena asiaeorientalis asiaeorientalis | reverse complement strand
GGATTCTTAACCACTGCACCACCAGGGAAGGCCTGAGTAACAAACTTTTAAAAATCACTATTTGCAGAGGAATGAGTTGCACTATTGGACTATGGTTGCGAGACCATGATTCTTAAAGCTGCAGTTTTAGAGGCTACTGTCAAGAGGTAATAGATCAGAAATTAAGATAAAGTGGCTGTGAAGTTGTAATGGGAGTGCACTGGGGCTGGAGATTTATACACATTATGCTCAAGTTAGCTGAGAAAACAACTTTTGACTTCCTCTCAAGCTCTTGCCTACTGACTCACCTTAGTCTGCTGTAATAATTCAAACAATAATTGAAGGAAAATGCTTAGGCTTTCCGATTTTGTTGCCCTCACCTTTGTTTCCCCGAGATGGGATTGCGGGGAGGGATGTGCTGACTGAGTCATCATGGGACTAGGGTAGAGGGGTTCTACAATCCAGAAGTGTCCCTGGTGCTCGATCCCCACCATTGCCCATCGTCCCTCCCTGCTGACCTTTGCATACAGCCAAGTGGACTGCAGATGCACTCAACATATGGCCTCTTGGCCAGGGTTTGGGGCTGATTCCTGGCTGCCTGGCTTCTGCAGCCTCTTGTTGGTGTTAAACCCTCCAAGCCGTGTCCTCTGTCCAGCCCCTGATCAGGAGATTAGCCCATGATCCCTGCTCTAGGGTCACCTCCCCTGGTCACAGTGGGCCACTCTTAACTCAGCTGCTTCTTCTCCTTCCCCTCCACAAGGGGACTTCTGGGGCCCCCCCATGCCACATGGGAACTGAAAGAGTTGTGGTGCTACCAGGCTTACTGAGGAGTGGTTACCTCCAAGGTTTGGGGCAGGGAGGTTGCAAGGCGACCTCATCCTGGTGTCCAAGCCATGAATTGAAACAAAGAAATGAAATGCCCCTGCTCTTGGCATTCCTCTCCACAGCTCCCCAGACCTCCCCTAAAATGGAGAGATGGAGAGCCATGTGACTCACTTCCTGCCTCACATGACTCTCTCCTCCTCCCTTTATCCATTCAGGTAAGAAGGGGAACTTGTACTTCCCCTTTCTGAATACCTGAGATCTCCTTGCCAACCCCAGACTCAAGGCTGAGACTTAATGACTGATAGGCAGTGTATGAGAAAGACCCACTTGCCCATAAAGGAACTACTCGGGAGGCATTTGAGAAAATCGTACCTCTTCTATAAGTCAATGGGAAACATATCATCTGATTTGGAATGAAAATTGTATTTTGGTTCTTTAAATCTACTTAGAAATGTATTGGATGTCAAGTATATGCCAGCCTTTAAACATGATGAGTTTTCTCCTACATACTGTATGGTTCCATTTACATGACATTCAGGAAAAGGCAAAACTATAGGGACAGAAAACAGATCAGTGGTT
>NW_020184475.1:0-1259 GCF_003031525.2 Neophocaena asiaeorientalis asiaeorientalis | reverse complement strand
GGAAAAAAAAAAAAAAAAAAAAAAAAAAACCACCGTGAGATGGCAAGTCGTAGGATCTAGTTAGCTCCCCCTTGAGCAAAGATATAGGAAGGACTCTGTGAGAAGTCTGCACCAAAAAGTGTGAAGTCCTAAGAATCTGTTGCATGTTGTTACATATGCTCAAGCATGGTTGATTTGACTGCAGGCTTCAAAAGGGGTCTGGGCACTGGAGGCCCGTTGTTCTACCCATAATTTTAATCAAGTCAGTATACAAGACGGATATAGCCAGGATATCTTACCTCTCCTACTTGCTGGCATCATGCCTAGAAGCAAACTCCAGAACTGGAAGCTTGTTGTCAAGGTGCCCAGTATAAACCAACAATCCCATCAACCAGTACCTTGCCTGCCAGACTGTGCTCTCCAAACAAGTGACAGGTCTGAAGCTTGTAAGATCTTCCCAGTATTATCTAAACATTGTCTTCCCAATTGGCATATGCATTTGGATGCCATGAATAAAGCGCTCCTTGTTCAAGTGTCTGGGAACACCTTGATAAAAGCCAGTATCTCAACCCCGGCTATGTATCAGAGTCCTTATGGCACTAAATGCTTCCCATTGTTTAAATGAAGCACTCAGGACTGACCACCACTGAGATTAAATGACCTTTAATGGGCTAATGTGGATTAATGAGAATTTTCATAGAGAGCCTAATGTAGCCAGGCCTCTGTATCCTTGGTTTCCACATTCGTGGATTCAACCAATCACAGATCAGAAATATTAGAAAACAATTTCCAGAAAGTTCCAAAAAGCAAAACTTGAACTTGCCACTTGCTGGCGACTATTTATATAGCATTTACATTGTATCAGGAGCTATGAGTAATCTGGAGATGATTTAAAGCATACGGGAGGACATGCGTAGGTTATATGCAATCTGCAGGGGGTCCTGGAACTGACTCCCTGTGGACACCAAGGGATGACTGTACAGTGTTTCCCTTAACCTACCTGACCACAGAACTCTGAGAAAACCGAGCTTAGAAAATGCTGCTCCAGGTATGAAAATTAGTATGCTAAAAACAAGTGGAAATAGGAAAGAATAATGGAATTTGGTATCATACAATGAAAGTTACACAAAAGAAAACACACATGAGTATGTTGCTAACATGAAAGCCTTTGTTTTTAATTTGATTGATACACATTTGACAAAATATTTTAGAATAAAATAATCCATTAACAGGCACAAGGTATTTACAGTAACAACTGTGAAAAACATAAAACTGATGTA
>NW_020184474.1:0-1380 GCF_003031525.2 Neophocaena asiaeorientalis asiaeorientalis | reverse complement strand
TCTTTTTCTAATACTTTTAGGTGGTAGGTTAGGTTGTTTATATAAGATTTTTCTTGTTTTCTGAGGAAGGCTTGTATCACTATGACCTTCCCTCTAAGAAATGCTTTTGCTGCATACCATTGCTTGTGTATGGTTTTGTTTTCATTGTCATTTGTCTCAAGATATGTTTTAATTTCCTCTTTGATTTCATTGTTAACCCTTTGGTTTTTTAGGAGCATGCTGTGTAGTCTCCATGTAATAGGACTTTTCTCATTTCTCCTTCTGTGGTTGATTTCCTGTTTCATGCCACTGTGGTCAGAAAAGATATGTGAAATAAACTATAGTCTTAAGTTTGTTGAATCTTGTATTGGCCTGTATTTTTCTCTCTTTCTTTGCAGTGTCTTTGTTTTTATGTATCAAGGTAATGTTTGCCTTGTAGAATGAGTTTCAGCCTGTTCCCTTTTCTTCAATGTTTTGGGAATAGTTTGAGCAGCCTAGGTATTACCTCTTTTTTCAATGTTTTGTAGAATTTCCCTGTAAAGCTGTTTGATTCTGGACTTACTTTTGGAGTTTTCTTATTACAGATTCAGTTTCAACACGAGAAATTATCTGTTCAAATTATCGATTTCATTCAAATTCCCAAGAGAAGCTATCTCAATAAAGATTATATTTTCTTAGAGTCGGGGATGGAAGTAGGATTTATGAATGGTTGTTGGGAATTCCCTGATGGTCCAATGGGTAAGACTCTGCACGTTCACTGACGAAGGAATGGGTTCAATCCCTGGTCAGGGAACTAAGATCCCTCAAATTATACAGTGTGGCCATTAATAAATAAATAAATAAAGCTTGTTGATAGGAACATTATATCTATTATGGCTTCTCTTTCACATCTTTATTCACTTGAACTCTCTCCTACTCAGCCTGAGTCATCCATTTTTCTGTGTGTGTGTGCATGTTGGGGTGAAGAGGGGAAAATAAGAAGTTAGCATCAATTCAACAGGAATGTAAGAAGCATTGCTTTTTTTTTTCTTTTCAAAAAAAGATAACATTTCCAAAATAGGCTTAAACAATTAAATTATATGTCTTCAGTGAATATGTTATTTATGTACATGATCAGGAGTCATATTGAGAATGTTTAACAACTGGAACCAAATGAACACTGGTCATTCCAGACTATTGTCCAACAAAAATGGGCTAGGCTCACTCAGGTCGGGGGGAGGGAGGGGTGCAGATGCGAGACGAGCCTGCGGTGGCAGAGGCCAGCAGGACATTGCACCAGCCTTAGGCGATCCCTGCGTTCTCCCGTGGAAGTTGTCCCTGGATCCTGGGACGCTGGCAGTGGTGGGCAGCACAGGATCCACGGAAGGGAGGTGTGGATAGTGACCTGTGCTCACACACAGG
>NW_020184473.1:0-1380 GCF_003031525.2 Neophocaena asiaeorientalis asiaeorientalis | reverse complement strand
CGTCTGCAGTCCCGTAGAGTCCCCGCTGCTCCTCCATCCCAGAGCCGTGCCGGCAGGCATGTCAGCCGAGGAGAGGAATAGCTCCTAACAAAAGAGAAACCAGATCTGAGCTGGCACAGGTCCTGGGGAACAATGCCTGTAGGAATGTGTCTGATACTAGATCGAGGGGATGTTGGCTCTCTCGTCTCGGTATCAGTGTCCTTGGACCCTGGTGACAGTCTTTGTACTTTGTCACAGAAGAATCTGCCAGAACTCATGGTCACATCTAAGATTAAAACAAGGAGAGGAAGGTACTTGCGGGAAAGAATTTTCCAGTTGATCCATTTGTCAGTCACCCCCACCACTGTGCCCTGCGTTCCAATTCCGTCATGAGGTGGTTTGGGGAGAAGTGTGCTTATGGGTTATGTTTGACCACGCTCTGTCAAGGCCCCACTGTTTCATGTAGTCTTGTTGGCTTCCCTGCAAGACCTGTATTGTAATCCCCACTGTGTAGGTGAGAAAGCTGAGGCCCATGAAGGCCAAGCAACCCAGGGTCACACACACACAGCTCATGGCAGAGCCAGGGCTGTGCTCCCTGTCTGCTCAGCTGCAGGGCGCGGGGCTCGTGCCCCTGTGCCGGTGCTTGCTGAGTGTTCTGAAGTAAATACGTGTTGTGCTTTGGGTAGAAGTAAGGCCCAGAGTCAAGGAAATATAGGCGCCCAAGGAGTTTACTTATTGCTTCATTCTGTTTCAATGGGGAGAAAAACAGAAAAAGAGATGGACAGATTTAGACTGGAGCCAGTATCACATTTTTTAATCTCTGCCCGTGATTAGGATGTCAGAGATAAGAACTGCCTTCTTTTCACATGTATGAAGCACCTGGCCAGGCATAACGCTAGGTGCTAGGGATGCAACGAGCCCTAAAACACTGTCCCTGCCATCAGGAAACCCACACTCTGGCAAGGGAGATCTACATAAATGACAGGCCACCTAGACCGCAGGCACATGTAAAGTGTGTAGGACCCACGAATCCTGCCTGTGGTGAGTCTCACAGAGAAGATGACACAGGAGCTACATCTGAAAGAACTTACCTCACCAGATGAAGAATAGTTAGGTGAAAAGTGAAAAAGGACTTGACATGTCTGCCAAGGAATGAAGGTTTGGTACGTCTGGAGAGTAAGGGCTGAGTGATGGGAGAGTAAGCCAGGAAGCCACCACACCTTGAAAGGCAACAAAGGGAATGATACAATTTCTTTAGCAAAATTTAAACTTAAATTTTTTAAATTGGTATTGACACCAGTTGGGAGAATTGCTTGGGGGGCTGGGGGAGCCCACTGGGAGTGGAAAGGCCAGTTGTGGGACTCTTGGGATAAGTTTGGTGAGAAATGGCCTGGAGGGGGG
>NW_020184472.1:0-1380 GCF_003031525.2 Neophocaena asiaeorientalis asiaeorientalis | reverse complement strand
TTTTCTTTTCTTTTCTTTTCTTTTCTTTTCTTTTCTTTTCTGAATGTTTTCCCTCCTAATGGAAATATCTACAGTGGAACACTAAATTTACTTATATTGAAATCATTACCATCATCACATGAATTCTTTGTTATCAAATTTATTGGATTAACAATTGTGTTCTCTTTATATAATACTTAAGGCACATCTCCAGTCTATTGAGAGCTGTTCTATTATAATTATATTGTAGTAGTAGTGCCAGGAACAACCAATTCAGAGCACCTCCTGAATTGTAGTTTCCAATTATGTAATTTTCCAACCGAATTTAATATTATAATTAGAATTCAGCAATTGGTAACATCATGGAAGCCTTTTCATTTAAAAACTAGAACAATCTCACTCATAAAAGTGAGATTAAGTAATCATACTAAGAGTCATATTCAGTAATCATACTAAGAATGAAAAAATCTGAACTGCCTTAAAAAGGAGCCACCTTTCTGGGAGTGTAACTGAGCAATATTCAATATTAGGAAGCAGGAGCAATGTTTGATATTAGGAAGCATTATTCTAAGAAAGTCATATTCGGAAATACATAGCTACAGTGTGAACGATGAAAGAGAAAAATATAGGAAGACAAAAATATTTTGTCTTATTTTGATAAATATTAATAAGCAGGAACATTCACTAAGAAAAATGTCAACTTGAAAATAAATGAGAAAATGCAATGGGTACTTAGGCAAGGGAAGAAAACAGCTAACTTTGTTTGCTGTTAAATACAAAATATAAATATGATGGTGCTGAAGGATAATTTTACAGTACACACATAGCAAATATATGTTATTTCATACAGTAAATCACATTTCTCTTATATTGTAGCATTGAGTGACCTTGTGAATCTCTCCTCTTCAAAATGCTGAATTTTTCAAAAACCCTTAGTGTTGCCCCTCAGTCCTGCCCCTAGACACGGGCAAAGAGGGTTCTGCTTTGGGCTCTATACTTTAGAGAATCCACATATTTTAAACAAAATAAAAGAACAAATACAGTTACTAAAGAACATGTGGGCACTTCCGCACATGGGATCCAGCTCCCATTGCCAGCAAGATGTGACCTGGAACTCCAAATATCACCTCTTATTTCTGAAACTGTTCAGACCCCAGTAAATATTTCTCATATCTTAGTCCATATGTCCATCTGAACGCCAAGATTTGTAGATTGTGCATTTGCTGATATCAGAAATAGGGTAATGTTTTCGTTGCATTGGAGAGGATGTAGGTGATGGCAGTGCTTAGGTAAAAGACAGGCTAATTAATTTAAAAATTCTTTCTCCCAGATAGTATGAACACAGTCAATCCTTTTATTGTTAATTTTTATTTTATATTGGAGTAGAGTTGATTAACAATG
>NW_020184471.1:0-1379 GCF_003031525.2 Neophocaena asiaeorientalis asiaeorientalis | reverse complement strand
GCAGGGGACACGGGTTCAATCCCTGGTCCAGGAAGATCCCAAATGCCGCCATGCACCACAACTACTGAAGCCTGCATGCCCTAAAGCCCATGCGCCACCACTACAGGGCCACGCACCACAACTACTGAATCTCACGCGCCTAGAGCCTGTGCTCTGTAACAAAAAAAAGCCACCTGTGCACCGCAACAAAGACCCAATATAGCCAAAAATAATAAAAAATAACATAAATAAATAAAAGAATGGTTTTGAGCCTCCAAACAATTCAAAGCAAAAACAGAAAAAGGTCAAATATACATAGTTTTGCAACAAGTTTGAGTTTCCTCAGGGGGCTGTCCTTTTCTCTTTCCACATATCAGGTTAAAGCAGATCTTATTTAGTTTAGGAAATGTTGCTCCCAGTCTCTTATTTCAGACACACGAACTAGTTAAGATGTTTTATGAATATTCTCTTTTACCCTTATTTTTCCAAATACATAGGAGCTCCAGACTCAGAAATTGTAGCTGAGCCTACTCCAGCTCACCTGCAGTCACACACGTTGTAGAAACACATGGCACATTCCCAGAAGCATTATCTCAATGCAGGAGGTTATACACAGGGAATTAATAGATGAAAGGAGAGGCTACATATCCTAATTCTTAATCTTCTGCTATTTCTGCTTGAGAAAAAGAAAGACATTTCAGTAGAACAAAAATTGTTTTAAAATTACACACATCAAATATCTGAGACAGGACAAAGGGTATATGGTCAGATCTTTTAAAAGTAAGTAAAGTTGATAACCAAAATGTCCACGGACTTATTTGCAGCTCTTCTTTAACCAAGAAACAAAAAAAATAGAAGGGCTCAGTTAAAAAACCCCAACATCTAGAGATGAACTGGATTTTGTTGCCACTAAGCTGGTTTACAAGAAATGCAGTAATCTGATGCTCAGAGGTCAAGTCTCTTTAATAATGGATGGATCAGCATTTAGAAAACTATAGGAAACAGATCCTAGACCAGACCTTCTGTCTGGGGTGGAGGTCATATCATTGAATGAAATGGCTTGGGAGTCTAGGAAAAGAGTAACGATCATCTCTCCTTGTGTATGAAACACACATGCTTCTCTAACCCAATTAGGTAACTGACTCCTTCAAGACCAAGAATTTTCAAACTACTCTAAAAACATGCTGCCTCCAGATTCAGATCCAGGAGTCCCCACTTAAGTCTCATTTTCCTCGATACGCTAGTTCTCAGCATACTGCCTGACTCTGCTGGCACAGCTGCTATAAAATTGTTTTGTATGCGCATGCAGTTCAACAGGTTTAAGTGAAATAAAATATAATTGGAATACAGGCAAGACTATTTCATGTGCTTTCTAGAATAAGGGGATTTTTTTTTTTTTT
>NW_020184470.1:0-1380 GCF_003031525.2 Neophocaena asiaeorientalis asiaeorientalis | reverse complement strand
CTCTCTCTCTCTCTCTGTCTCTCTCTGTCTCTCTGTCTCTCCCCTCCTCCTCTGGGACCCTCATAATGTGAATGTTATTATGCTTAATGTTGTTCCAGAAGTACCTTAAACTCTCCTCATTAAAAAAAAAATCTTTATTCTTTTTTGTTGCTCTATTGGGTGATATCCACTATTCTATCCTCCAAATCTCGTATCCATTCTTCTGTATCATCTAATCTGCTGCTGATTCCCTCTAGTGTAGTTTTTTTTTTATTTCACTTATTGTAATTTTCATTTTTGATTGGTTCTTTCTTATATTGGTTCTTTCTAAATCTCTGTTGAAGTTTTTACTGGGTTCCTTCATTCTTCTCTTGAATTCAGTGAACATCTTTATGACTGCTTCTTTAAACTCTTTATCAGGCAATTTACTTATCTCCATTTTATTAGGATATTTTTCTGGAGTTTTATTTTGTTATTTCGTTTGGAACATATTCCCTTGTTTTCTTATTTTGTTTGACTTTTGTTTTTTGTTTGTTGGTTTGTTTGTATGAATTAAGTGAAACAGCTACCTCTCCTGGTCTTGAAGTAGTGCCCTTTTGTGGGAGAGTCTCCTGTGTAGACTGCTTGTGTGTGGCAGCTTTGGCAAGCTGGCTGGGGCTAGATTGGACAGAGCTAAGGGTAGTCCCTGGGAAGTGCTTCATGCAAGGCATCCTTGGAGGTAGGACTAGTGCTGGAGTGGTACAACCAGAGGTAGTTCCTGGGGAACACTGCAACGAAGGCAGCTTTGGTGCTATGGCTGAGGCTGGAGAAGTTTCTGAGGAATCCTGAAATACACATGGGCTGGGGAGAGTTCTGGGGGGCTCAAATAATGGTGCTCCCTGGCACCTTCAATCCTGAAGAGATTGAAGAGGGCTCCAGTTATTCCCTGCTTATTTGGCAGAAGCTCTAGGGTTAGGAAATGGATATTATTCCTGTACAGTGTAGGTGCCCTTTACACTGCTGTATTTTGTTGTGTGTCATGGTGGGCAAATCTGTGCTTGCGTCCCACAGCTATATTCATTCTTAATGCATGTCACCACTGTGGGGGTGGGGTTCTCATGGATATTGTTTCCATGCTTCTTTTCCATTACTATGTCATCCTTCTATGTATAGTAACTGTTCAATCAGTTCTCAAGTCTTCTTCAGGAGAAATTACTCTATATGTAGGTGTAGATTTGATGTGTCCAATGGGAGGAGGTAAGCTCAGGGTCTTTCTACAATGCCATCTTGCCCTTCTTGTTTTATCTTTCAACTACTTAATGTCTTTTGATTGAGGAAATTAATGAATTTAAACTAATTATTATATGAACTAAATTTTTAGTTGAAGTATAGTTGATTTACAATATTATGTTAGTTTCAGGT
>NW_020184469.1:0-1377 GCF_003031525.2 Neophocaena asiaeorientalis asiaeorientalis | reverse complement strand
TGTTTTTATTTCGTTTCAGGCAGTGGCGCTACAGCTGTGGTGCAGGCTGCTCTATGTAAACCCAGGCAAGAACGTGTAGCAATAAAGCGGATCAACTTGGAAAAATGCCAGACCAGCATGGATGAACTATTAGTAAGTAAAAGTGAAGGGGATACTGCTCGTTGCTTTTCTTAACTCATGGATACATAGAGATGGGCCGGAGAAGCAGGAGAGCAGAGAGCAGAGGCGACTTGGTGTTTTCTCCTGTTCGGACACACTTATTTCTTGGAAAGCAGCCCACATGGCTCTTTTCTCCTTATGATTGTGTTGTGTAATATACAGCTTACTTTGCTTTGACAAACAGAATTTTGCTCAGTCCTCATAATCCCTAGGTGGGGAGGGCCTCCGTGTTAACACTCTTTTTTATGAAATGAGGGAACAGACTCAGATGACTTAAGGTCATGTGATACTGAGTGCAGAGACTCAGATGACCTAAGGTAATGTGATACTGAGTGCAGAGTTAGATGGTGAGCTTCTGGTCCTCAGTCTTGAATCCTGATGCAACTAGGACTTACTCCCTAAACAATTTGCTGGTCATTTTGGCTTTCATAAATTACAAAATCTCCTATAAATTTCAGTTATTCAAAATACTGCTGGGTAGCTTGCATTCTTATTGGCTAATGACAAGAGTTTATTTTTTGTACAGGGCAACTTGTACTTCTTCTAAATAAAGTACATTACATAAATAACTGGAACTTGTCGGTGTGGATATGACTGTAGTACCATTAGTTGGTTGAAGGAACATTTGCTTTAGGCTTAGCTGACTCATTATTAAATGAAGAGCTTGGCAAATGGTTATTAGTTGCCCAGCAAACTGTGAAGGGTTTGAGAGTTTAATCTCATAAATATAGTTGTCGATCCGGTTGCCAATTTTCTTTTTTTCCTTTTGGTCATTTATTTGAGGATAATAGAATATTGCAGTGGAGGAGTTAACTGATTGGTTATCCCAACACTAATCCCAGGACAAATATTAGTCCAATAGCTCCATACACGCTACAAAGTGTAATGACAGTTGGCTCCAAATGAAGAAGCCTTTTGTTAAAGCCTACATTGGGGGAATGGAATGTCATTAACAAGAGCTTTTTTGTCTTTACTCAGAATATAGCTTTTACTTCAGGCATAATTACAGTACACAGCTATAGTATAAATTAAGTACTAGGATAAAGCTGTACTTTTCCAGATCTATTTGGTCTTACATTTCAAATTAGACTACACAAGGCATAGTTTTCACTGGGATTGAAGCAACAGATTGCCGGCTAAAACTCAGATTAAAGGAAGGGCTTCCACAACTTAATGTTAATTTCCAAAAAAAAACCTTTTTTTTTTTTTTTTTTTCAT
>NW_020184468.1:0-1354 GCF_003031525.2 Neophocaena asiaeorientalis asiaeorientalis | reverse complement strand
TTTTTTTTTTTAATCATGAATTCTGACTCACCTTCCATGACTATGCATGTTTCTCATTCTTCTCCTTGTTGTTTTTTCAAGTAGAAGATTTGAGCTAATGAATGTGATGGAATAAGAAAAGATAGAACTGGGAAACCAAAAATGATTTAACACTTTTATGGTTGCAAGGTTAAAGGTGGTTCTTTAAAGATTTCAGATAGCAAAATATCTAATTGGGTACATGCTAATGATATGCAAATGAACACAGCTCTTGGGAAATTTCTGGTGGGACTTCACCAGACAAGAAGTAGCAGCTATAAAAAGTCTGGTTTTAACAGCAGGCTAGACTTCAGGACTCCAAAAGGCTTATTCATTTTAAGTTGTCACATGGCTTTGAGGGTAGGGGTGAGAGAATGGGAACTGTTTTGGCCTTCAGTCATTCATGTCATTAACATGCCAGGCATGTTGGGATATGTCTTTCAGGGCATCCTAAGAGTGAACTCACCTCTTCCTCCTTGTCCTCTAATTAGAAAAAGCAGAGCAAGTGTATCAGCACCATTCAAGGCTGTCACTTTTCTTTTAAAAGATGGTTTAGGAAAGCAGTGACCCTTGTATTCTCTCTTTTCTCTTTAGAAATTGCTTGCGTTCTACCTGCACTGATGGATGGCATACAGAGTCATCCCCACAAACCTTTCTACACCGTTGGTGAGAAGGTGACCTTTTCCTGTTCAGGTGGCAGGTCCTTAGAAGGTCCTTCGACATTTCTCTGCGGATCCAGCCTTAAGTGGAGCCCTGAGATGAAGAACGTCCAGTGTGTGCAAAAAGGTGAGTGGCTCTTGGGTCTGTCCAAGGACACGTACACTCAGGGAATGAGAGTCCTTGCGGCAGTTCCTCAAGGCACTGAACCTCCATGACGGAGTCACTCCCTCCATCCCTGCCCTGCTACAAGAAGGAGGTCAGTTCATAGAGTGGGTAACAGACTTTTTTGCACATGGCACAGATAGACTCACAGAATTCAAGGAAAGGCAAGAATAGCCCTGGTGATTCTGAAATTTTAACTTAAATCCTTCATATCAAAGATTAGCTTTATATTTGTTAAGGTGCCAAGAAAATAAAGAATTTCTAAAAGCTGATTTCTGGTTTCCTCCTGATTTTTAAAAATGTACTTTTATGAAGTATAGAGTTGAGATCATAATTTATATAAAATTCTGTATGTTTCATTTTTGGGCTCTTAGAGTTTATTAGTGGTATTGAAATTGAAAATATAAAAGCACTTACGTATAACCCTGCAAAGCAGAGTTATTGAAGGAAAAGTAGTGTGGTTTGTGAAGTTGTTCTTTTTTTTTTTTTGCGGTACGCGGGCCTCTCACCATTG
>NW_020184467.1:0-1370 GCF_003031525.2 Neophocaena asiaeorientalis asiaeorientalis | reverse complement strand
AATTATATATATATATATATAATTAAAATACACACAAAGTCATTGACATAAAAGGTAGTTTTGAATTTTGTACAAAGGTCCATGAAACTTAATAATTCTCTTATTCTAACATGTACTAACATGTACTATATATTTTCTACATATTTGTGTGTTGAAAATTGAACTTATGAACTTTACCCAAAACCCTGCTCTTTGTTGAGAATTTTACTTTCCTGGTTTATGTCCCTTAGCTCAAACTACCGCATAATTAAGAGATCATAAAGCAAAGATAAATCTACTTCCTAAATATACCACTAAACTCTTCTCTTTTCTCTGTTCATCATGTCACTGATTCCTTTATTCCTGTCTTTGTCTCCTACCTGGACCAAGGGAAGAGGCCATGTGTAGGAAGGAGGGGGCAGGACGATGTCAGTATGGCTGCAATAAAAGATATGAGTGAACTACTTGTGCAAGTTAAGGATGGAAATGCAGATCTGCTGAAAAGGGTCCTGCATTGTAAGATCTTGGATTTTATCCAGAAATTGATGGAGAATCACTAAAGGATATTAAGAAATGAATGGAGTTATCAGAAAACAAAATTATTCTGGTGGTAAAGGATTCTTTAGAAGGAAAGCATTGTAGGTGGAATCAAAGACACTCTAAAAATGTCAAAGTCCTAATCCCAGGAACCTGTGAATATGTTACTTTACATGCTAAATGTTAAGGAGTTTGTGATGGAGATTATACTGGATTATCCAAGAGGATTCAGTGTAATCACAAGGGCACAGGGGCCCTTATAAGGGAAAGAATGAGGCTGGAATCAGAAAGGGCTGTATGTGTGTGTGTGTATGTGTGTGGGAAAGAAAGAGAGAAAGATTTGAAGATGTTACCCTGTGGTTACCCTGGTGGCTTTGAAGATGAAGAAAGAAGCTGTGATCCAAGGAATAGAGATGGCTCTTAGAAATTGTTAAAGGTAAGGAAATAGATTTTCCCCTAGAGCCTCTGGGGCAAAGCCAGTCCTATTGACACCTTGATTTTCGCTGAGTGAAACCCATTTTGGAATTCCGACTTCCAGAATTATAAGACAATTCACTTGCATGATTTTAAGCCACTATATGTGTGGAAATTTGTTATATGTGTGGTAATTTGTATTTGTGTGGAAACTAATACACAAGGCAAAAATGAATAAGAAAGTGGAGACAGCAGCCTCTCTGGGGCAGCATAACAGTGCATTATTAACCATTTTAGCAGTCCAGAAACACCAGGTTTAGAAGGTAAAGAGAAGATTAAGCATGATACTTGAATCAGAGTGCTTTAGAAAAATAATTAGGCAGTTAGGCTAAGGCATAGATTCTATTTTTTTTTTACATCTTTATTGGAGTATAATTGCT
>NW_020184466.1:0-1376 GCF_003031525.2 Neophocaena asiaeorientalis asiaeorientalis | reverse complement strand
AAAAAAAAAAAAGGAAGATCCAGGAAATATTCTGCTCCTCTAATTCCTCCCTTTTCTTTGGTCCTACTGGGAATTATGTTGGTTTGTTACCTAGCAACAGAGCTTATCACTCGGCAATTTACCATTTCTCATTTGTCATCATTTGTCTAATCAAATCTGATCATAAATAAAGTCTGCCCACAATCAACTGACTTCTGTTTGTAATTAGAATCCATCTCCATCAGGGGAAGGACATTAGTAGTCTCGCACCTTAAATATATATATGTATATATATATTCTCGCACCTTGCGTGTGTTGATTTATTTGTGCCTTTTTGTCATCTTCTAACATGCTGCCCCTCACCATCTTACGTGATTCAATCAGTCTTGATTCCCTTCAGCAAAATTCTATCTTTTATTGTGAGTTGCTATCAATCCAGGTGCTTTGGATGAAATTTGTAGGTCATCTCTGCTCATTTATTTGAGCATATCATCTGTACAAGGTGACTTAATTTTGCAATATAGTGCTTATGTTTAACACAGCTTCTTGCTCCCTTTCTTTCATACGAGCTAGCTTTGCCTGATCGAGTCAACTGCACAAACGTTTCTTATTATGAATTGCAGTGGGCATGAGTTGTTTTGTATGTCTGACATTATTCTGCCCTTTTTCTGTTAACAGCAATCCCATTCTTTTGGGGATCTCAACCATAAAGTTATAGTTTGGGCGACAAAGCAGAATACTCTATGCCTTTGGTCATAAAAAGAGATGTTAAAAAAATTTACCAGCTATGATATCCCCATTCCCTGGTCATAGTGCTTGGTCCAGGATGGGTCCATGATATAAGCCAGACCAAACTTTTGGGAATTCTCCAAATGAGCTGACAGAGAGTGTCCTTTTTCCTCTTATCTCTCTAAAATAAAATATTAGCCCAGTGTTTCCTGTCGTCATATGCCTTACCATGTGGAGAAGGCCTGTCTTCAGTACAGAGAATACACAAGAGCAGAGAGGAGAGGCTCAGGGTGATACAGAGGTGGGCAGCTGAAATAGTCATAGAGGGGGGTGGGTGCAGTGACAGCGTGAGAGAGAAAGGGAGGGGAGGGGGCAAAGGATGGAGGGAAAGAAAGAGAGAGAATATGAGAGGCAATGTTGATGGCATTTGAGTTCCTGGTTCCAGTTCCTAAGGTGGCAGAATTGTCCCGATTCCTTTGATTATGTGAGCTATCCCAGTATCAATATCTTCTCCATAAAGCCCATATTTTTTAAAGGACATTCAAGCTGGGTTTCTCTCAATTGCAATCCAAATAAATGACTTATACAATTATACGATTTATAATCCCACAAACTTGTAAAGCATTCTAGCCAAGACATGGAAGCAATCTAAGTGTCCATCGACAGAT
>NW_020184465.1:0-1370 GCF_003031525.2 Neophocaena asiaeorientalis asiaeorientalis | reverse complement strand
CCCGCACGCAGCAACGAGGACCCAACACAGCCAAAAATAAAATAAATAAATACTTTAAATCAAAACCTTAGTTTGGTTTATATTATTAAACCACCCTGAAGATCCGGGACATCTGTAGTTAGAATTCCTTCTGTCAGTTTATTCCCTCCCACACTTGAGTTGATCTGAAGGACCTAAATTGAGTCTCCCAGATAAATCTTTCTTTTCTAGGTCAAACTGATTGAATATTTTATGATTGTAAGATGTGTCCGGATAAGCCGTAGCCAATGTAATTACATGCCCCATTCATGAACTCTCTGGCCATTCCTATCGATCACAAAGATACAAATTAACCCTAGGCAGTAGGAAAGGCAGGGCCTTAGTTTGAGGAGCAAGCTCGAGCATGCCTGGGAGGAAGCCAGGACTGAAGGGTGCTGGGACGGGGAGCACAAGCCTCGGCTTATGGGTGAAGCCAGCAACTCCAGCTCCTCTCGGTTCCCACTCTTGAGAAATGCGGGACGAAAGGCCATGGAAAGGCATGGGTTCCATACTGTTTGGCTGCGTTCACAGACTTGCCAGAGGACAGGCGCCCAGACTGCAAATACCCCCAGAGGTACCTTCTCCGAGAATCAGAGACGCCCTCATGTTGGGAAGAGGATGAAGAAGTTGGAGAGAGCAGACATGTCTTTGAAGAGCTTTTTGGTTTTCCAATTCACAAAGGGTGAAAGATCCTTTCTGAAATGTTGGCTCCAAGGTTAAAATTTAAACGTACTCCACTGGCAGAAACTATAACTCTTGCAAGGCCGAGTTATAGCATCTACCCAGAGCAATAATGTTTAATACATGTTTAATATTAATAATGTCTGATTTCGCCAAGGACTTCTGCCCAAGTTTCACTGCCTGATGAAACTACCCATTTCTCAAAGTCCACAGAGACAATTAAAATACGTGTTGAATGCCTCAAGGTTACATGAAGAGGGCAGGAAGAAAAGAGACCATGATGCTTTAGAGAAGGTTAAAATATACATATACATTTTATTATGGATTATTTTATAATATAAGTTGCTATAACTTGTATTGTGATTTCTAATAGACTCTTTTTTCAGAGCAGTTTTAGGTCCACAGAAAAACTGAGCAGAAGGTACAGAGATTTCCCATATATCCCCTCCCCCACACATGCCCAGCCTCCCCCATTATCAACATCCCCACCCAAGTGGTACATTTGTGACAACTGATGAACCTACACTGACACGTCATTATCACCCAAGTCCATAGTTTACATTAGGGTTCACTCTTGGTGATGGACCTTCTGTGGGTTTGGACAAATGTATAATGACATGTATCCATTACTATAGCATCATACAGAGTAGTTTCACTGCCCTAAAAATCCT
>NW_020184464.1:0-1348 GCF_003031525.2 Neophocaena asiaeorientalis asiaeorientalis | reverse complement strand
GCAGACTCTCAACCACTGCACCACCAGGGAAGCCCCCCAGTGTACTTTTTAATGTGTATTTTTTTCTCAGTTAAAAAAAAAGTAGTTAACTTTATATTTATGAACTGACATGTAACTCTGGGTCTCAATTTCTTTTTTTCCCAACAATGACCATTGCTTCCACATCCCATCACTGGAATTCTACATATTTACAGCTCACAGAGGTGTTGTTGTCTCAGGATTCCCAGTCTGCAGTCCCTATTTGCAAAACTCTATATGCATTGTGAGACAGGAAGGAAAGGGGCAGGACACAACTGCTAGATAAATGAAGAAGCGGCACAGCTGTTAGGATATGATAAAAACTGGCTGGAGCCAGCTGACACCAAGATGGCTTGGCTTCAAGAATAGTCCAGTCATGGACCTTTAGCTCATTATACTTTCATCGTAATACTAAAAATCACTCCACATTATGCCATGACAGTTCTCAAGTGGACCATAAAAGGCCAAAAAGTGGGCAGTGGCGCAGTTCCTGGGAAATGCCCAACTTCCCTGAAATAGCAAGAATATTCCTCTCACTCATTAGTGTATGAAATTAGCCCATAAAAAAACAAACAATTCCATGCCCTGGGGCTACTCTCACTTTCTGAGATGGTCTGCATTCTGCCTATGGAGCATTTATCTCTCTAAATAAACTCGCTTTCACTTTTCTTTGGCTCACTCTTGAAATCTTTCCTGCACAAAGCCAAGGACCCTCACACAGTGGTCTGTTCTAAGGACCCGCCTGCAGGTCCTAAGACACGACATTTCCTTCTCTTGCAACAATTCCTCACAATAAATTGTCATCACCAGAAATCCCACAGCTAGGAATAGCAATTCTAAGACAGGGTTAACTCTGTTAACAGACTTATACAGGTGTACAAACACAAAAGACACACAAGCCATGTATAAATGATTGAATAATGTTTGAATGCTATTTTTAGAGGAAAAAAAGACAGATAGCACATGAATGCGGAGCATGATAGGAGATAAAAGGGAGTTACAAGGCTTATATGCTTAGACAGAAAGAGGTCTGGAGGGAAGTGCTATCTGTTTAGCGTTTATTAAGGATTTTGTGTTTCTTGGCTTAGATGGTAGATATATTTTATTGTCATTTCTTTAACTGAACATGTTTCCACAGTTTTTACACGTGCCAAAATTCACAATTTTTTAAAAAATTAAGTTTTTAGAAGAGATCATATTTCAGGAGTTGCACGAATGAATAAAGATGGAGTACCTGACAGACTAGTCTAAGCAGTACAAATGCTCCCATGGCCTTTCTTGGGCAGAAATTTCACACATGTGTTGCTCCATGTTTTTTTTTTTTTTTTTT
>NW_020184463.1:0-1367 GCF_003031525.2 Neophocaena asiaeorientalis asiaeorientalis | reverse complement strand
GTCCCCTGCATCGGCAGGTGGCCTCTCAACCACCGCGCCACCAGGGAAGCCCTGCTTGCTTTTATTTTTTAAATAGCTTTATTGAGATGTAATTCCCATGCCGTGCAATCCACCCATTTATCTGATGTTCCTCTTCTACCTCCAAGACCTAGCCCAATGTCGGCAATAGAGTAGGTATCAATAAGCAGTTGGTGGTGGATTGAACTGAAACTACACCTAAGGTCACCTCTTTTGATAACTCGGGATCTCCTGCCAGGAAGCAGTGTTGCCATCTGCACCCAGTGACAGGAGCAGAACCGATTGCCCTGATGCCGAATGGTCCCAGACTGCTGATTTTTAAAATTCTCACGTCTGTTTTTCGTAGTTTTGTCTGTCCTGCCTTCTTGCCGGCCGTCATCACTCGCTGCTGTCACCGTGCCGGCCTCCAGCTACTCCAGAACACGGGGGAGCGGAGGCTGCAGGCTGTTAGAACTTTGCGTAAAACAAGAACGCGATGCTCTTGACTCTTAGGGGATGCGATGCCCTCCCATCGCCTGGCCCTCGCTAGCAGGATAACAATCCTTGATTTCCTCGTGGCTGATCAGAGTTTATACCTGTCCTCTACACAGTTGCTTAGCAAACAGGGAAAATGGAGGCTGGGGAGGTGAGGGAACTTGCTCAAGGTCACGTGGTGGGCTCAGGGTCACACAGTGGGCTCATGGCTGACTTGAGACCAGAACTCTAGCCTGGGGTCTAGACCAGGCCCTTCCTTCCTGTGGTGCTTTACCCATCAGCTTTTGCAGAAAGTGACTCTCCTGTCCTCTCTTTCTCTCTCAGGGGTCCTTGGTGAATTTTGTCATGGTTATTTAAGGAACCTCGCCTAGAAGTCCCAACGCACAGTTCCCCATTGACAGGAAGGCTTGGACTCCAAGATGATTATAAAGGAATATCGGATTCCTCTGCCAATGACCGTGGAGGAGTACCGCATTGCCCAGCTGTACATGATACAGGTGGGTGGTGAGGCCGTGCACACGGCAGCTCTCGGCACCGGCGTGGAGGGTTGGGTGGCCCTGTGGCCTTCGCAGCAGTGTGTGTCCAGTAGGCTTCTGGCCAGTGTCTGAACTGCACTGGAGCCCTGGCTTCCAAGCACGAGGCCAGGCACACGCAACACGCCGCGGAGGTTTGTGGCATTGGATTGTCTCGCCAGCACCGTATTCACAGCACTGACAAGACTAGCGCTCTTTGTACATAACACCCATCCTCTTACTGATCCAGATATTATCCTCGTGTTTAGTCATCTTGGGCTGTATAACGAAATGCTACAGACTGGGTGCTTAAACAACAGACGTTTATTTCTCACAGTTCTAGAGGCTGGGAAGTCCAAGATC
>NW_020184462.1:0-1366 GCF_003031525.2 Neophocaena asiaeorientalis asiaeorientalis | reverse complement strand
AAAAAAAAAAAAAAAAATTCACAGTATCACTTGTGTAAATCAAATTAGATCCCAATATGCAAATGTGTTTCACACAATGGACTGGTGTTGCTAGTACCACAGTCAACCTGGTCCAACTTTCTATTTTATAAAACAGAAAATTATCTAGCAGTGTTGATTTGGAATGGCTCTCTGTTTGGAGACTTCCCCAAATGGCCACCATTTGCGAGAGAACATAAGTCATTTAGCGTTTTTCTCAAAGAGAAACAGATACCTTCAGTAGCCATCTTTCCAAATACCAAATAGATTTGCACTGGCAGAAACAGTCTAGGGTAACGCAGATTATAAAATAATGGTCTTAAGAGGATTATTCATTACACAGAAGTGGTATACATTAATTTGATTCAACAGCTAAACTAACATGTCTCTGGCCTTGATTTGCCAAGAGCCAGAATCCTTTAAGATTTTGATGAAGCGTGAGAAATGAGAAAGATAAACTCATGCGTAGAAATGCTGAACTTGAGCAACTTTCCGTTGAGTCTCAGATCATGTTTTTAAACAAAAAATCTTTTATACTAATGAAACTGTCAAAGTATGAAGAAAGAAATTGTTCTTTTCAAATATTTGAAGGTTAAATGGTAACCTATATTTAACAGAATTTGTGATGGATAGTAATACATTGTGAGACACTAAATGATATGCTATTTTAAGTATGTAGACAGCATTTAGACTCATCAAAATGCTGAGAAATCTTTCTATGGCCTTGTACTGGGGGAGCTTGAATGTTAATAAACACATATTTTCTACTTTAAGTACATATTTCCCCAAATAAAGCAGATTCTCGGGGGACATTGTCCAAGCTGAAAACAGGCAAAGTTTGTGGGGTACCCATGGCTGATCAGGATGAGATCTGATCTAAGATCTCAGAAACATGTGAGGGGCAGGGGTGGCTGCAGGCCAATGAGGATTTGATCAAACCATTTACGCTAGGAGGACGAAGAACGTGAGAACAAAATCTCTCTCCCTCTTCTGTCTGTGTAGAATGTCCTCATCAATAGAGGATTGTTTAATCAAACGCACCTTTATATGCCAGGAGTTACTGTAAGTCACATAGTCTTAATTCTGCAATTAGATTGTCCACTTCAATCTATTCAACATTTCCATGTTTAGTTCAGAGATAGGTCTTCTTCCTTCTCCCAGGGCCAAGGCCACTGGAGGCTTCAAGGGAGAGTTTTTTCGCTTCCCCACTTCTCCTCTCTCAGATTCCTCAGGGCAGTTTCTGGCCTCTCTGAGATGGGAGCACAGGAAGGGGGAACGAATAGGCAGGAGTGAAAACTTCACACTTGGCTGATACTATCCTAAGGGGACTTGTGCTCTCTGGACTTGA
>NW_020184461.1:0-1367 GCF_003031525.2 Neophocaena asiaeorientalis asiaeorientalis | reverse complement strand
AATTCTTTTAATCATGTTTGTTGTCTCTGGGATAGAATCAGCAGGCTTAAGCTTAATTCCCACGGCCCCATTAGGTGGACTATTTTGTGGATGAAGTTTCCTCTCCAACTGGGCTCAAAGACACAAGGCATTTCAGTCTGTGATGAAGGCAGATAGAACAGTAGTAAAAGGAAGCTTCTGGACTAAGATTTGGGGTTCAGCAAGCCAGAGATTTGTCCCTGAGAACCCTGAGGCCAGACAAGAACAACTTGGTAGTTCCAAGGGCTCAGTGCCCTAGAATCCCCTTCTCTTTAACCTTCAGATGTCATTTGGGTCCTAATGCAGAGCAGGGACCTGGTTTAATCCCTGAATGTGGCATCAAGAGTTCTTTTTTGCCCCTTACTCGTGGGGGTCAAGGCTTACCTCTGGGCAAATCCCTTAATCCCTCTGAGTATTGGTGGGCATTCCTGTCAAATGTGGATGCTCATAACCATTCCATAGGCCTGTTGGACACAGGGTAAGCCCTTGAGAAGTGAGAGTAGTAGGAGGAACAGGGTAGCAGCTGTCAGATGGCCAGCTGCTGAACTATTTTCTTGCTCCTGGGGGAGCATTTGCCTATGAATGACTGGTTAAGCCCAGCCCTGTTCAAGGTGAAGAGCCAGATTCTGTCATCCAGGGGCTTCCAGACCCAAGCGGGAATTAGGCAACATCTTCGGCAGTTTTCTATATCCAAAGGTTTACAAATAGCTTCCTCACTAAAACTTTTCCTTTTAATAATTTTTTTAACCGATTGTCATTGTCAGAGCTCTTAGAGACAATTAAGGGTTCTAGAAAAGTGATTATAGGATCACTAAGAGTACGCTACCCCATGTGTCCAGGGGTTCCTAAGATTTGAAAAAAGGCAGCTTTGATGATCAGCATAGCCCTTAGGGCAAAAACCACCTGTATTCATCTTATTCTTTAAAAAGTTCATGTCTCTAGAATTACGAATGGGTAAACATCACTAGAAAACATTTTGAAGAAGTTTAATACATTAAATACCTTAATGAGGTATTTTTATTTCATCATTCTTTAAACACAACCCCTTCCCTACCATCCCTCAGCTAATGAGCGATGTAATGGAAAATTGGGACAATTGGCTGTAAATTGTAAAAAGACAGAAGGAGGCATGGCCAAGTGGTAAACAGCTCCACCTGGTGGCATTTTCAATTGCCCTCACTGAGAACTGCTCTGAGGAATATTAAAGTCAGATCGACAGCTCTGCAACTACAGGCATAAATGATATTACATCCTGTAGTAATATGACATGTTGATATTAATATATAATTGATATTTCATATTATAAATTGTATTAATATATTATAATTAATAATAATACAATAAATAAT